>NC_088713.1:58729657-59029657 GCF_963576615.1 Watersipora subatra
TAAAACATAGACCTCGTTGGGTAGTGATTTTTCATGACCGTTCATACGTTGTTTATTATTGTTACAATTGATCAAATAAGATATCAAGAATTGATTTCAAGATTTTAACATATTTGCTTAGACTTACTACTATTGAAGCATTTTGCATGTTTATTGATTATTCAAATGCATATAATATACTGTAGTTAAAATCTATAACAATCATGCAGTTTCATACAAAAAAAGAGTTCCGCATCAAAAATATTGTCAGAATAACCACATACATGCGTTTTGAACAAAGTTTCCACATCGCTATGGCAGCTGTGTTTGTAAAATGCCTCCACAATAGCCCTCATGAAAGGTGTTCCAAAATCAGGGTATCTGTAGGAGACGAAATCTGCAACATGTTTGTTGAACTCAGTATTTGAGGTTGACTCTAAGAAATTAGACACGTAACAAAAAGGCCTGTTAATCTGCAGTGTTAATCTTAACTCAACTTAATCAAAAATTATTTTTGATCGCAGATCTTTTCTTTTTTGTTTGGTTCCTAGATTTGTTTTTTAATACTAATTAACTAAATTTTTTGCTGAATTTTTGTTATCAGTGAACTAGTTTGGCTCTAACACTTGTTATGAGTATAGTGCTTTCTTTTAATAATTTTTTCTGGCATTGGACCTAACAGGTAAAGGATGTAGCCAATGAAAGAGTGTCAATTAAAATTCTCATATTTTTAATATGATGAATGAGGATCAAATATGCAGTTGCCTTTATTGCTGTTATTAGTACAAAAGCCGAGTTTTACCCTAAGTCATTTCTGCCCAAGTTCTTCCCAAATCATTTCCCTTTACATTATGAAAAAGCAAAGACTTACCATCAGGACTGGGTGTCAAAATAAAGAAATCATCTCGCATACTATACTTCCTTCCAACAGGAAGTGCATCTGTGGCAGCAAAGAGTGATGGCTCATCCGTATTTGAATCTTTTGAATGTTCATCGTGGCTCAGAAGAGCATCAGTACTAACTGCAGCCAATCAAAGGCTATTACAGTCAATCATGGCTATATTGATACATAAATAAGGAAACAATATTTGGTAAACAAATAGTGAATGAACTAAGATTTAGTTGTTTATCTTGACAAGGTATTTAGAAGGTTTGAATCCAAAAAAGTATTATGTTGCTTATGATTCAGGACTATCTGTGATCTCCCGTAATCTGGATGAAGAACATTAATATTATTATCTAATCTAAAAACCTTACAGCAAACAAATAGGTTTAAACTAAACTTTTTGCTGGTTTCCTCAACACTTCAGAACTAGTTAGGTTTTTAGATACCTCTATTCTCAAGTTATAACTCTATCCAGTCATAAAAGCATCAACCTTTCTGCACTGCAATGATGACATCAAAAACAAAATGTGTTAAAACTGCCTTCAATTGTAACAATTTAAAGAAAGGACAGTTTTTGCGCTTTATTCCATTGACACATATTTTAAAAACTATGTACTCAGCAAATCAACTATCATTAAAGCTTTATAATGATTAAAAACTAACTCTTTAAGCTACATAGTATCTAAATTCTTTAAAAAGATTTTATTTCAGCTCTATTCACTCCAAATAATAACCTAATACACCCATACTAGCATCAATTTCAACCGAAATATTGAAAACACAATAAGCAAGTTCAGTCTCTTGGTTTTTTTCCTATTGCTGTATTACAAATTTATGAACACTCTATTGAGAGTTTTTGATGCTTTTATAGCAGCACAGCTAGTTACAAAATTATCTGTTTTTTCACAAAGATAACATGATTATACTCAAAATCTGTGTCATCTAAATTTTCCATAAATTACCTCATTTTTTCACGAGTGAAAATTTAATGTTGTTTAAAATATTAAATAGCTTGAATAATATTAAGTTTAATCACTGAGTTAAGTCTTGACTTTGATAAGAAAAGATCACAAGATTTTAGAAGTATTTAAAGATAAACTAAAAAAGACTCATAAAGTTGTAAGTTAAAATATGAGACTTTATAGAGGAATCGCACCTCCAGCACAAGCTTGAATTATTACAAGTTTGGGTTTCCCTTCCATCTGAGGAAAGTATTTTGCTGACAGAAGATTCAACAGTTTTGCTCTCTTAATTGTTTTCCCGTCACTTCCTTTCAAGTGAGTTTGATTTCCATGCGTCATAACGACAAGTACAAACATGCCATTATGCTCATGTTCAGCTTTCTTTGTTTCTGCCTCTGTAAACTTTAGCATATCCTGTAAACAGAGAATAGTGTCTCACTTTTATATGCTCTTATATAATTTAATGTGACGCAGCAGCACGTCTTTCAGGTAGCTAAATAAATTTATTATAAAATGGGTCATAGATAGGTTTTAGGTATAAGTTTTTTATTGACTACCCTATATTACTCCTCTCCCAAGAGTATAGAACATCTTACTCTTAGCATCACAGTTAACTTGTGACCACGACACGTGTTAAGTGCAGTGGACTATAACGCTGATAGAATACAAAGTTAATTCTAATTCTATTTTTGTATTCTATCTCATCATTGTATAGCGAAGTTCTGGTCATTAAATTTGCACTATTTTTAAAAGGCATCTAGCCACACGACATTGAAAGGTTTAACAATCTTTAAATAGACAAGCAGTTCAACCTCTAAGTAATCTTCTGACATGCAATAATTTTGGTAAATGGCTTTTTTTTAATTTGTGCGTTTGTTAATTATTTCTATATAAATGGTAGTTCCTGAAGAATTTTTTTTCATAAATTATTCCTAGCCTTTGCTTAAACCAATAGTCTAGTTTTTGCCAGATATATCCATATCCATAAACTTCAATGACCGGACACATGCCCGGCTGCACAAACAAATTTAAAGTCAGATGCTGTTCTTGTTGTCCTCAGTAACCTTTTTTTTCAGAATTAAAACTTGAGCTGTTTGCAAGTCAGGCATTGTAGACGGTGTGGCCACGGCTACTCTTTACAAAGATATTTTACTAGCTGTTGCAAAGTGATGTCTATAATGAACAGGTTGATGTCTTTGATAGGTTGACACATGTTATCACCAGGTTGACAGAATAAGCTAATGCTTAAGGTACTTGACCTTTCCCGCCTCTCATTTAAACTTGATAAGGACAAAGCATTTCTTTAAATGCTATAACTAAACCTTGCAAACGTTTTGTTGCTGTGAAAGTTATTGGTTTAATTATTGTAAATAAATTATGGTGACAACCCTTTAACAGCTTTTACTTTAAAACTTGCTCTGACAAAGAATAACTCAAATATAAAGCATCAAAAACCATAAATCAAACCTCTGCAGAAATATCAATGTGAATAGTCACATCAAACTGGAGATCTCTAAAGAGACGACAGATGTTTTCAGTATCGTGCTCTGAACCAGATCTGATTGGAGAACCTTTGGCGTTCAAAATGTTTATAACCAAGCAATGCCCTCTTCTGGGAGATGTCATTTTATAGACCTGTAACATAATGAATTTAAACCTATATGTATGCAAGTGTGAAAATGGCTTAGCCTTTTAAAGTGATTTGTTACCCCTACTTAGTAACAACAATATATTTTGTCATGTTTTTGTACCTTCGCTAAATATGGTTAGTAGTATAATTTCTGTAGCAAATTTATTTATGGCATTGTTTGCATGTGCAAACCTAAATTAATTGCATGACAGCAATTTAATAAAGAAGCAAATTAAAAGTACATTTGGCGTATGTATAGCAGGGTAATGAAACGTCACTTTAAGAATGCATGACAAGTTGACCATCTGTCACTATAAAGGCAAAAAAGATTTGAGATGAGAAGACGCTATAGAATTGTATCGAACAAGCAAAATAAACTGAAAAAGACTCAAAATGGAAGCAACAATCAGCCAATAAAAGATTAAAAATACTTTTTTCCAGTTTTAATTTTTGTTTCTGTCTGTATTGTAAGTTTTGTTGGGTTGATTTTTTTTAAATATATTTTTGCAACATTTGATAGATTTTGATTAGCATTGCACATGTTATAAACTTGCAGATTCGTAGCATGTATTTTTGATGGCATTATTGTCGTTATGTAAACTTGGCTTTTGATGGATCTAAGCTCCTAACTCCCCATATTTTGCTCACCAAAGCTAGTTTGTTTTGCAAAATGTAGCAAACATATCAGTAAATGTAATTAGTTTATGCAACTTAGTTTATGCAACTTAGTTAAATATAGTTATAAAATATAAAAAATAAATATTTGTTCAAGTTTAGAATGACAAAATAAAAGTTCAAAATTTCAAAAACTACCACGCAGGCTATAAAAACATTTTAGGTTAATATCAAGCAATAAATAACGACTCGCAAAATATATCTTGTTTTTATAGTGCTTATTTCTTTAGGAATCTACAAAAATAATATGAAGGTAAATTGTAGCCACTCTGTTGTTGCATTGTCAAAGCATAAAATTGCACAATTAATGCGCGTGGTACACTGGGCGACTCTACATGTAAGCAAAATGAGCTCAGCAGCGAAAGGGTTAAACCCCCTCACTGCTGTGGTTCACCACAAAACCATGTTCGTCATAACATTACTTCATTAGAAGAGCACCTGGATTAATTTACAAAAGAGCATTAAGGTACAGCCAGCCAGCTTTTTTTGACTGTCACTTTCCTTCAGTTGGTTGTCTACTGTTCTGAAAAGTTGGTCAAAGACCTGTTGGTTTACCAGGTTAGTGGTACAAGCCATGTCTAGTAAAAACTAGCTGGCAGGAAGCTTGCCTTCAAGCTTTTTGAGGAGAAGTAACCAATGGGTGGAGCTACCTCAAGGTTTGAGCTCGGTGCTTGCTCAAGCTAAATTTTCCTTTTCGTGCTTCTGCGAAGACCACTAAAACGGTTTACCTGGTCTCATCTTTAATTGTCTTGACTCTACGGTTGCTCCTTTGAACCAAGGTGGTTTTCACTCCCTGTGTTGTTCGGAGGCAGAATACAAAATTATTTTTGCTCAAAATCAGCTAATTCGGATAGAGGTTGCCCTTGCTGTTTTTAAGAAAGGAATCCAAACGTCTCTTCTAGTTTTTGTTAGCATTGGTTGAGTCCAGAAGCAGTCATCCTGACTTCTTTTCTTTGCTGTCAAACTAGTTAAAAGTTAAAGACTCATAGGTCTGGCTAGTGTGTCTGAAGCCTTATGCTAGTTTAAATTCTATTCATTTCAAAATTTTAAAACAGCTCTATGTAGCTAAGGAAATTTCTTGTGATTAGAACCAAATCTTCTCAAACTTTCCTGACCTTTTGAGGTGACTTCAACTGTTATTGACATTGTAGCTCTGTCGCACCAGCCAATCGTTTGACATTTTCAATTGAATGAATAACATTGAATGTTGAGGGTATAAATACAATGAGTAGTAGATTCGGCTGCTGTTGCAATTGGCCATTTTCCGCACCTAGATGTTTTGCTTTGTGAAATCTTATTCGATAAGCCCTTTATCTTAGCAACATCAGCAAAGGATCACTTGCAATTTTTTTCAGATTTTCATCACTGATGAATCTGTAGCTGAGGCAGTCTTTTAGCTTCTCATCTTGCTCAGCCATTTCCTGCGCCTTTTGGGTGCATGTACTGAGTACCTCCTTTGCTGCAGCCTTGCATTTCCTTAGTGGCTCTTCCCTCATTATCTTGACATAAGTGTCAGCTTGTTGTTTACCTATCTTGATTTGCAAAAAGTAATTTTCTGCTCATACGATGTCTGCCAGTGTACCGGTAGGCATAGACAGAAAGTGCTTCTGTCAAAAAAGGGTGGTTCAAAAAACTGCAGAACATTTTCTTGGCCATCCTACTTATGTATAAATCTAGCATGCTGCTGCAAATAGGTCTGACGGCTTCTTTTTAGTGTGCGTATTACCATGAAGGCTTGTTTTGGAAACAACCAAGAGCAAGCGCAAAAGGCATCAATAATGGCCTCTATATCATTGTTTAAAATAAACTAATTTGTTTTGTCAAAATGTAGTTAGTGATAGCAAAACCTTCCTAAAAATAAATTATAATGTGTGTGCCATCAAATATGAGTTTTGAGTTTAAATTAATAGACATTGTAACAATGTTAAACAGTAAACGCCATACAAAAGAGCAAGACTTGTGTAGAGACACAAAAGGTGATGCCTCAATGACATTTGCCACACATCGTTTTTCTTATTTGCTATTAGATTAGCAAATACCAAGAAATATATCACTTTCTTTTACAGTTTGTAGATGTTAAGAGGTTCACAGTGTGATAGAACCTGAGTTTACAAAGCTATAACAAATTCTTGAAAGTTTTTTTTATAAGTATTTAAAGATCATTTGAAATGATGCGGCGAAAGATGGATTATGTTGGTCGCTGTTATCAATTTATTTGATTGCTATTAATTAATTGTTTCGACTGTTTGAAGCTGTTTTATAGGCAGTGTAAAATTATTTCTGACGTAAATATATCAGGTTTGTAGACATATTGTAAACATATCATGCTCAATTGCCAGTTGCTATGCTTTTTAGATTCTTAGACACTACATGTTTGCAAAAACACCAAATTGGCCCTTGGATCATGCAAGCGTTTTGAGCAAGGGTACGAAAACGGCCCGGAAAAGATTAATGTTTGATATATTTTTAGCATAAGCTCTGTTCTACATTTTTAAGGTCTCGTTATTTGTCTATTGATATGTAAAAATTGTAATTATAAGTTGCTAGTTCTTTGCTGGTGTCATCTTTTTCATGACATTGTTAAATAGTTCTGGTAATTTCAAGTTACTTTGAGAGCAAAATTCTTTTTTCTTAGAAAACAAACTTCAAAAGTAAAACAATATTATTCAATCTATAACAAACTAAATAAGTAAAACAAAATAAAGCTCAAATATAGACGAGTAAAAAGACTAATGTTATACTAAAACATGTAGTTGTCTGAAAGTTTAAACAACAGTCTAGTAAAAATTACTGTTTAATACTTACCTTTTCACTATGGTAAAGTTTTGTGATTGATTTGTTTGTGCAAGGTTTTAGGGACAGCTGCATTTTGGTGAGGTCAGTATTTTTGAAATTCAAGTACTCCAGTGAAGATGACATTACACTTTCAATGTCAAACTCTAAAAAATTGAATAGCAAGAAATGATGGTTATTATTGAACTGAAATTCAATGTATTAATTTTAAACAAAAATTAGCACGAACCCCATAGTATTGTTAATACTAATTGTGCATGAATTTAGCAAAATTTTATTAATAATGGTGTTGTTGAGATCTTTAATTGATGTCTTTTTGATGGTGACGTTGCTGATTAGGTCACTGAGCGTTTTCTATTCTTGGCATGTTTTTTTTATGACAGTTTAATCAATTTGCTTGAAAACCTATTGCCAGTGGTAGATGTGTGTTACTTGCGTTATTCTATCACTAGGCATAAGCTTGACAATATTTTCAGGTGCTTTTGGTGGTAAAATTGTCACATTTAATTTTTGCATGAAAACTACTAAACAAATTAAATAAATTGAATAATGTTGAATAACATAAAGTTACATATCTATAGGAACTCTAAAAATGCATGCAGCTAATTTTGTGATGTAGATTAACAAGTGCCATTGACCTAGAAATAGATTTCCATACCTGTAAGTACTGTAGGCAAATTTGTGCGCAAATATTTTGCATCAGTTTTAGTAAATAAAAGTCTGAATCCATAGAACTAAATGATATTTTTTGCGAAAAAAAAAACATTATCAGCAATAAAAATATATTATCGGTCATTTATTTCCTTCTGGATCACATTTAGGCTGTGTAGTATTAGTACAATTATTATATTTTTTGACTAGTTAAAATGCTAATAGCTAACATTTGAAATGATAATAATGAATACTTTATAGAATTTGAACCATTAATATTTACTAAAAGCAGTTTTACTCTGAGCATGGGTGACAATTAATGCGATTTTGTACTATTTACATTAGTAATTAATAATATAACTAGTATTATTACTTTATTTAATATTTATAAATAATATAATAATCATTATTTAGATAGTAAATGTAAATAGTAATTTAAATTAAAACAAAAAATAAATGTAATGTAATACATTGAATATTAAAAATATGCAACCTTGTTAGATATTATTTTTAAAAAACACTATTCAATTTCATGCAAAAACAAAAACATTATAATTTTTAATTTGTTTAGTATTTATAATCATATTGCTGAAAACAAAATTAATTGGTGTTTTTTGTCATTATCAGCTCTTTTACTATCTACTATCTATTGTTATTTAGCAATAAAATAACAAGTTACAAGAATATTTCAAATGCCCTCTAGCATAATTACTACAGAAAGACATAAATTTAGTTTACAGTTTATGATACCATAACTTAATATTAAAATAAGACTTGCTATTAGTCAAGGTATTTTCTTGCAACAAATTGCTAACGGAAAAGTAGGTAAGCATAAACTAAAAACTAACGACTGCGACAATCGTCCCTGCTCGTCCCTCCCTCAACAGTGTTATCATATTTAAAATTGTTCTTGTGGAGATTGAAATGCTTTTCAATTATATTTAAGCTGCAACAAAAGTGGTTTGACTTTAATTTAGAAGCGTTTTAGAATTTATATTTTGTTTCTATCTACAGAACAGGAACAATAAAACTGATTGATATTTCTGAGTGAAATGCCATGATGATCTCAACGACCAACGAAAAGTTTAAATTTAATTCAGTCTTAAGCTATTGTTTTCTATATTTTCCAGGTTTTAATAGAATTAAATGTAGAGATTAAAAAATATAGAGCTTTGCGATAAAACTAGATGTTAAAGTGTATTTTAACTCAAACTTTAAAAAGAGGTTCATTAATCTGGCAAATCTAATAACAAAAAATCTTCCGCATATTTTTCTCAAGTATTTATAATCATGAATTTTAGCGTAGATTTTAGTACTTGGCAAATCTAAACTTCTTTACAAATTTAAGATCGTGTATTAATATGTGTAATGATATTTATCATTACATAGTAATGTAAATTAGCATTTATTTTTAAATGTATACAAATTATAAGAGAGAATTAAATCATGACATAAAATAAGAAACATCAAAATTTAAAAGTTTGCAAGTCATAATTTTAGTTTACATACATCAAGTTAATAATACATGAAATAGTAACATAAATTTATATAATAATAAAATTAAGGATAGCACAGCTAAAAATAATTTTTGTAATGTAAAACTACAGGCCTCATATGAACTCTTAATAAATTTATGCAGCCGATTTTGAGGCATGGATTAGCAAGTGCCATTAATCTATAAATATAATGATATAGCTAGCAATCTTTTGAGTTCAGATATTTATTGCAAATTTACATAAATACAAATCCAAATTGGTAGCTCATTAGTTTCGCTTTGCTAGAAAATTGATAAAAACATTATGAAACATTTTATCTTTTATTGGTTTGCATCTGAATGGTATCGGGCATAAGTAGTTTTACTTTTTTGATCATCAAAAAACTACTGTTGCGTTTAGTATGGAAAACTTACTTTTTAAGTTTACTCCTTATATATTTTTTTACATGAAATATTCAGCATTATGATTTTTAGTGCAGACTTTAACAGTCAGCTAGTCTAAACCCCTTTCAATTGTAAAAATCGTAAAGCATCCGTATGTAATAATTTCTATCATGGCGGAGTAATATGAAACAGCAATTTTTATAAAATATGTGCATGTCATACAACACCACATCAAATAAAAGTTTATAATGAAAACACAGAATCAAAACAAGAAGTTAAATGAAAATATGCAATAATAAATATGATAAAGTAGAAATGCATAGTAATTAATGCTACATAATAGTCATATTCAATAGTAAACATTGTAAAGTATTAATATTTTAAAGTAACTATCCTAAAACATTAGTTTATGATGAAAATCGTAGAAACAAAATAATGTACTTAAATAAATGCTAAAAAGTAAAAATACACATTAATGAATGAGAAGAAATAATGATATTTTATCATAAATACCACAATTGATTACGGATACAAATTATTATAAAGGTCACCAAATAGTATATTATAATATTTGTCATAATTAATAATCAGCCATAAACATCAATATCTAAAATTTAATAGCAAATGTACAATCAATGTACATTTGATCAATTTGATCAGAAACATTTTAAAACAAAAATTGTCAGCATAATTACCATAAGTTAGTACGACATTTTAATTAGTATTTCAGAGTAATTTTAATTAATAATGTACATCATACCTCAAAAATACATGTATGTGAAATAATGACAAAAAATATTACAATGTTGCAAAAACTTTGGTTGGATAATAATATGTTATATTAAAGGTTCTAAAATTAGCTAAACAGTAGTATACTCAATAAAAAGATGATATAGTTTTAATAATTATTTATAAAATACATAATTAATTGCAGTAGGTTTGGTAGGACTCTAATGGGCTGTATCAAACAACATATTATTCAAATAATATTACAAAGTAATAATAATATTTAACTATCACAAAATTATAGTAAGTAATGATAAGTTTCATAAAATACTAACAGGATGGAATAAATAAAAAAATAAAATGGAATAAATAATAAACTACAAGAAGTTTATATTTATTAAAATTATTATTTAAAAGTAACAATAAACAATAAGAAGTATTTTAATGGTTAGTAATGCAATTATAATAGAGCATATGTAACAAAAACTATAATATAATATATAATAATAGTAATATAATATAATATGTAATAATAGACATGATTGATTATTAACACATAAATATAACATGAAATATTAAATTTCAGTAATCGGTTGCAAAGAGCAAAAATATACAGCATCAATCGTTATTAAATAATAATATGTTATAATGTGATGTTTAATAAAATAACAAGACACAAAATTCATGTGATAGCGAGATGATAGTTCTTGCTAAAATTCAACAATAACTACTTTAAAAAGTAGCCTTTTGCTAGAAAAAAAACTACGAAGTGATAATGTGTAGTAATGAATTTCTAAAAATTATAAATATAGCCATACTATTTTAACATAGATCAAAGACACCTTCCTGAAAGTTTAGAAAACATTATACTTTTAATGTTTTCATAATGACTTACAATATTTCTTTAAATTTTTTTTTAACAGTTCTTAGATGTTCAATGTCCACAGGTGCTCTTGGTAATAGGAATGTCGCATTAAACTCTAGCATTGAAAATGTAACTCACAAAGCTGTACCAAATAGTTGGGAACTCACAACTATTCTGCAAGGGTTCATATTTTATTTAGTCATTTTGAAGAATGAACTATATTTTTGCTGATAAACAACAACTCGATGCTGAGATTTTGAATAATTAGTGCTCTAACTTCACTTTCTATAAAGTCAAACTACAAGCTTTCCTATGAACTTTTAGGCGAGTTGTCCAGCAACTTTAGGCGTGCTGCCAATTTCGCAGTGAAGACTAACAAATTTTATCCATCTATAAATAGGTTTTTATAGCTATCACACTTCGCTTTGTGTTCAAATATTTACTGCAGCTGTAATTACAGAAAGTTTGGAACCATATCAGCTACTTGCTGATATGAACCTGATTTGCATTAAAATATATTTTACCATTAATTAACCTGCTTGCGGGGTGTTTTGACTGTGCCAGTTTCTCTTTTTTGAATTTGAAAGAAATAATAGAGACATGGTTACTATATACATAGTATTGTTACAATTTTACATAGGAATTTAGCATTGGGATGGTTATGAAAATTTTTAACCATTATTCAACTAAGCCACGTTTTCAAAGTTATATAATATCAATATAGTATTATCTAAAACAATTAGATGTAATAATAAATATTCTATAAAAACATGCAGCAATAACTATTACAAAATTAAAATGATGTAACAATAAACGGCAATAAATGATAATATGTATTAAGAAATACGGCAAAGTAAATTTTTTTTGTAATAACTATCATGTCGCAATAAATAAAAAGTGTTAGGAAGTGTTAATAGTTCTGCAGAAACATCATAATGATAAACTCTAAAAAAATGATAAAAATGCAAAGTTTGGCAATTAGAGCTGGTGCTCTTGGCTATAAAAAATTCACATTCAGATTTACCATTATTTGTAAGCAACATGAAAAATCTTACCTTTTCTTGACCTGCCTCTAAGTGGTCTTTGGGTTACAGCGTGTCCATCTTCTTGATCTTTCAAGAAATGACGCAGACGTTATTATTACTAAATTTAATTTATATTTTTACGTGAAATATTTAACATCATGATTTTTAGTGCAGATTTAAACCGTCAGCAAATCCAAACTTCCTTTCAATTGTTAACATCATTAAGTAACTGTATGTAATAATATCTATCATGGCACAGTAATATGAAGTAACAACTATTATAAAATGAGAACAAAATACATTTTAATGGTTTTTAACTTATTATCATTATAAGCATCATCAAATGAAAATATATAAAAAGAATTTGATAAAGTATTATTGAATAATAATGAATACTCTATATTAGTTATATTTAACAGTAAATATTTTAAAGTACTAATATGTAATTGTTATATAATGATCGTCTGGGATGAACATCTTATTATACTAATTATCACAAAGCATGTATTTTATCAAAATTAATTAAATGTTTTGATAAATATTATGAAGCAATTATAGACAAGAGCAACTGCTACAGAGTAATAATATGCTATGATAAATAACATTGAGTAAATATATATAACAAAAAAAGTAATTAGAGCAATATTATTTGTAAAAAGAAATAATTGTTATAACAAATATCAGAAAGTAGTGATAGAAAATAAATATTGCTACAGAATAATGATATGCTCTAATAAATGCCATATGGTAGTTATCGATGATAATCAAATTACAGAGTAGGTGATAACAATAACATAAAATTCAACAATGTTACAACAAGTTTGGTAGGACAATAATATTATTTTACATAAAATTTTATGAACTTATATAAGCAGCATTAAGATATTAAAGATATTATATTTTATAATAGTTATCCAAGAGTAAAATGTGTAATAATAAACCTCGTGTAATACTAACACGTTGTAAAAAAACATCATTAGGTTTTTTTGTATAGATTTGTTTTTTACAGAGTAATTATAACAAACGTTACAGTTTAATATATTATGTAATAAGCATATTTGACAGAATCAGGTAAAATAACATAATTATGCCTAAAATAACATAAAGTTACCAAATGTAGCAGTGAGTTTAGTAGGGCGATAATATGTAAGATTAAACATTATAAAATTATGATACGTTATAATCAATTTAATAGCAGATAATATGGTGTATAATTTTGTGATTAGTAATTTCAAAAGTTAATAGTTTGTTGTAAGAAATGTTACTAGGTATTACATGTTTTGAAATAATAATTTTAGCCATAATAGTTGGCTAACAGTTAATGGTAGTTGCCTGCAGTGTAGGTGGACTAACTTTATATTGTTTTAACTATGGTTTATACTATCTGCTTAACTATTTTTGCTACCAAATGCTATAGAACAAATATCTCTCTTAGGATTTTTCCATAGCTAAACAGGAAGTTTGATAATGTCAGCAGGTGTTTTTAGTAATAGGAATGTCACATTAAACTCGAGCACTGAAATTGTGTAGTCACCAGTATTACGTGAATTTCGATATTTTATTTAAAACTTTTGAAAATTAAAATATAGTACTACTGATGAGTAACAACTTGATGCTAAGATCTTAAATCAATAAATTTACTTCCTATAAAATAAGATTACAAGTTTTTATATGCCCCTTAAAAAAGGCAAGCTGCCAATTTTTTTGCGTAAATTAGCAAACGTTATCTTTTTCAAAATAAGCGTTTATAGTTATCGCAGTCAGCTTTGTATTCAACTAATTACTGCAAATGCAATTGAATAAAGTTTGGAACCATATCAGCTAAGCACTTTTTAAGGAGCTTTTTGAGCATGGAAAAAGATCTTACCGATCATTGACACGCTTCTTGGTTGTCTTTCAACTGTGCCAGTTTCTCTTTCTTGAACTTGAAAAAAATAATGCAGACAGTGTCTGTCTAGAAAATTTATTTAGATATTTACATAAAATAAAAGACAATGTGATTGACAAAGAAAATTCAACCGTTAGTAAATCTAAGCTACCTTGTCAATATTACATATTAATGATATTTTAATACCACAAATAGTCATTTGAACAAGTAAACTGCTATTAAATAATAATATTTAGTAACAATAACTAAGAACCAATAAGATGCCAAAATTAATTATCAATTATTATCAAAATTAATCAAGTATCAATACAGTAATATCACAACTAAACATACAAACAATAGCTTTTATAAAATAAAATATGTGTTAATAATAACTAAGAAAAGAAATATGCTAAAACAACTATAGTAAACTGTGATATGTAGAAATAAATATTATAACAAAGTTTATGTAACAATAAATGCCATAAATTGATAACATATGATAACAAAGAAGCTATAAGTTTGGTTAAACATAAAAATGTCACCACAAGTGCTATAAAATTAGCTAAGCGGTAGAAATTTGGTAAACTTCTGACATTTTATAATAATTACACCGCAGTAGAGTATGTAATAATAAAGCTCATTTAATACCAACATGTCGTAAAAGACATCATTAGCATTGTTTGCGTTATAATATTCAACAATAAAAGTAAAAATAAATAATAAAACTTGTTATAAGTATTTCTATGCCATCAAAAGTATAATTAAGCATAAGTGATAGTATATATTACATGGTAATTATAATAGATGTTGCAACATAATATATTATGTAATAAACATATTATTAGAGAGCCATAGATACAATAACATACTTATACCTAAAAATAATATCAAATAGCAAGATGTAGCAGTAGGTTTTGTAGTGCAATACTATGTAGGATTTAGACATAATATGACAATATGTTATAGTCAGTTTGACACGAAGACGATATGAAATAATATTAAATGGTTGGTAATATTAAAAGTTTAAAGTTTGTTGTAAAAAATGTTATGAGGTTGTAACATGTAATACTGAATCACTTTATATTATAAAATGAAGTCGTTAAAGCTAAAGCAAACTACACATATCAGCTAGACACTGTATTCAAATATTGCAAATTTAATTGAACAAAGTTTGAAACCATATTAGCTAAACACTTTTTAAGGTGCTTTTTGAGCATCAATAAAGATCTTACCGAGCATTGACACGCTTCCAGGTTGTTTTTCGACTGTGCCAGTTTCTCTTTCTTGAACCATAAATAAATAAAGCAGAAACGGTTAGTATGGAAAATTTATTTATATCTTTACATAAAATATTAGACAATGTGATTGACAAAGAAAATTCAACCATTAGTAAATCTAAGCTACCTTGTCAATATTACATAGTAATGATATTTTAATATCACAAATAGCCATTTGAAATAGCAAACTGCTATTAAATGATAATATTTAGTAATAATAACTAAGTAAAAATAAGATGCCAAAATAACTATAGTAAACTCTGATATTTATTAATAAATATTATAAGGTAAAAATGATTTAACGAAAAAATGATGTATTGACACCATTGTATGATAGTAGGACTATATGATAGCAAAAACGAGAAAATAAAATTTGGTGCAGTAACTATCAGACAGCAATAAAAAAATATCGAATTTTATGAAGTATGAATAGGCCTGATGGGACATAATATTTGAAAGATTTTTTAAATGATGAAAAAACGTAAAATGACACAGCTGTTGGTCTTAGTTATAAAAATTTATCATTTTACTTTACCATTTTTATAAGTATCATAAAAATCCTAATTAAGTTGACCTGCCGCTGGAAGACCTTTAGGCGAAAGCGTGTTTACTTTCTCCATTTTTAAAGAAATAATGCAGGCATGATTATCACAAAACTTTGTTAATATTTTTAAATGAAATATTTAAAATCATGATTTTCAGTGCAGATTTTACTAGTCAGCCAATCTAAACTTCCGTTCAGTTGTTAACATCATAAAGTAACTGTATGTAATAAGTTATATCATGGTGCAGTAATATGAAATAACAACTATTACAAAATGTGTACATGTCATAAAATACAGCATCAAATATCAATATATATTGAGAAAACTAATTCAAAACATGTACTTAAATGAAAATAAGTAATAATAAATACAGTAAAGTAGTAATATATAGTGATGAATGCTGAATATTAGTAATATTTAATGGTTGGTATTGGGAAGTACTAACATGTAAAACAATTATTATAAAACGATAGTCTGTGATTAAAATTTTATTATACATATTATCACAAAATATAAATATTGGCACAAAGTAATAATATGTTATAATAATTATCATTAAGTTGCAGTACATGTTAACAGGTATTTCATAGGAATTTTAAGTAATATGTTCATCCTAACTCAAAAATGGAATGTTCATGGAATGGAATGCAATGTTCATCCTAACACAAAAATATGTGAAATAATGACATAAATCATTACCATGTTGCTGTAAGTTCAGTAACTTTAGTTGAACAATAATTTCCTACATTAAACTATAAGAATTTGCTAAGAAGTAGTAAATTTAATGAAGATATGATACTTTATCCCACGACCAAACACGAGCGAAGCAATTGTTCGGGAGATTTATGATAAATGCATATGTGCACACAACTCACAAAAATTATTCATCAACGGCCATCACAAACCCTTGTACCAAAATTCCATCAACAAATTTAACCATTTTTCAATGGAGTCGTTTAAGTATAATAACGATATAAACACATATCAACCTATTGAAATATTGTGGAGAACTGAGATTGTATACCGATTAATTGCACTTATTATATTCTTACTAGCACTGCCTGACTGTATCGAATTGCCTGAACTTCCTTTCCTATTATGTAATTTTTTTATTTATCCTACGTATGCGATCTTATTATAACCAATGCATTTCTTTGTGATGTAAGTAGACTGGTGGGCAGATTTTAGACCGCTATATAAAATCAGTGCGTGCGTTGCCCTGGTGTGCTTGATAGCACTGAAATTTGTGTATAAATGTTCGTAGTTACCAAAATAAAACTATTAAACTGACAGAACTGCTTATATTAACGCTTGCCTCGTTGGCTCGACAGTTGTAAAAGCAGGCTCATTCTAAGCATCAGACGGAATTGCCAGGGTGGCTCTATAGGGCTAGGGATGGATCCACAGTTTTTTTTTGGACTTGATCAGGTATGCTATGGCATAAAAAATCAAGTCCTTGAGCGAACTGCTAGTGGGTCTAGACTAGCCTGATATAGGGACCTAGAGGGCAGGGTTGGTTTCAGAGTAAGCCTGACAACCAGGTAATTATCATGAACTGACTTGTGACCACCATCGGGCGCGTCAAGCAGGCCTCAGATAAGGCATACCAGGAATTCAGGCTACGTCCCCCTTGTTAGTGAAGTAAAGCTGACTCAGCTACCAGAGTCAGATCCTTTACATTATGTTCCCAAGTCTTTGAAAAGTGTAGAAAATATTCTAAACCTTACCCATCTGATCTGATTATACATAAATAGACAGATTAATTCGGCCAACAATCGCCACAAAACACTTGAAAAGTAGGTTTTAAGCATAATTAAGATCGGCCTACAATATGCCAATAAAGCCGTACGACAGATAGTAGAACTATTTAGCATTGCAAATTTCACGAGAAAAACGTGTTTATTTCACCAGTCTATGGCATTGTTTAATTGCTAAAGTTTCTAATATTTTTCCATTTTTAAAATCTTGCGAAAATAATTAATTATAAAACTAATTGTTCAATTTTATAAAATTATTGTTAGATTTAATTATAAGCATAATTATTCAAATTTATCCTAAGGTTTCTGTAATAACTGTAGACCATTTGAGGCGTAGACCGATTTACAGGTATGAAATTGTGGTACACAGTTTATCAACCTATGTTTTTTTTGTGCAATTACCAAAGGTTTCATTAAATTATTTAAAATATTAGCCAAAATTATTTACATGTTATGTACAAGCTAGGGCCGAACTACAATGCCCCTTTATGATGAGAACATGTTTGTATTTTGCTCCAGTTTGCAGAAAACTTCCAGAAGCGTGAATGCTCATACTTGCTTTCGGTTAAAGATCGCTATCAAAACTATTCTACATTCAACACAACCAACTCTCAAACTTTGTATGGTACACAGTAGCTTGCCATTTTACTTCTAATATTGCATTTCAGAGTTATAATAAACATATTCCCTTGTTGCTGTTGTTAAATTTTATACTACAGTAGGTTAGGCCTACAGCTTTAATTGATATTTATTTTATTGTTTTTGTTATAGGTCGTGGGCTGTGTGACATGGGAATTTCTAGTAATAATTATTCCGCAGTAAAGTATGCAATAATAAACTTCAAATAACACCAACATGTAGTAAAAAATTTAATTAGGTTGGTTAAATCTACAATATAATAATCGGCAAGTAGCAATAAGTATTAAAACTTGTTATAAACAATTCTATGCAATCAAATGTATAATTTAACATATTTGATAGCATATATTACAGATTAATTAGAACAAATTTTTCAGTATTATATATTATGTAATAAACATAAAACTAGACAATATTGCATAACATTATAATTGCACAACTATACCTAAAAACTATCCTATATCAAGTAGCAGGATAAAGCAGTGGGTTTTGTAGAGCAGTACTATGTAGGATTAGACATTATAGTATATCAAATTGTTATAATAAGTTTGACAAGAATATGATACTGTATGTAAAAATATTAGGCAACTGGCAGCTTTAAAAATTAATAGTTTGTTATAAGAAATGTTACGAGGCAATAACATGGGAAACTGAATAACTTTTAATTATAACGGAGTCGTAAAAACTATGACAAACTACATGGAATATTCCATAATGGACATTAACAAATACAAAATATTGTAATATTTAAATAATAAATTTGGACGTAACAGTTGGCTAACATTTCGAGGCACCCGTCTACAGTGAAGAATGCAAAATTTTTATATCTATATAAATCTCAGTGTTGTCTTTATGACTTTTTTACACCCTATGCCTATTTAGCACTAAAATTTAGTATTGAAGAATCCATAGCGCAGAGGATTTCATCTCAGAATTTCCCTTTGCAAAGCAATAAGCTAACATATTATGCTATTCGAGATGCAGTGGAATCATCGGGCATGTAGTACCTATTTTGCTCAAAACAAAAATATCCACTCTGAGTTACACGCAACGTCGCTAAATCTTGCTCTCACGTTTCTTATTAGTATGTCTAGCAACACATGTACAAGCCTACTCAAAATAGTCCATGACAAGTGCATTGTCTGCTACAGTTTATAAGTTGTTTTTAATACCCCTTCAATGCTGGGCATGCTGCTAGTTGTTTTTATAGTGATTTACACAACTAGCTTCCAAAGTTTTGCTCACAACTGCCGTGCCAGTAAAATCTCTTTTGGTTTTTTTGCCGCAAAACATGAAGCCTGACAATAAAAACTGCTTTTTTTGTAATATGAACGCCCTATCAAATCTATGGCAGAAATTGCGTAGTTGCCAGTGCTAGGTTAATGTTGATATTTCATTTACAATTAAAAAAAGTTTCACTGATGAGTAATAACTCGATGTTAGACATTTAAATATTCAGATCTACAGATTTACTTACTATAAAATAAGAATACAGGTTTTCGTAAGCTCATTAAGAAAGGCATGCTGTCAATTTTGTTGTTCAGATTGAAACATGTTATAAATCTGCAAATAAGGACTTATAGCTATCACAGTCTCCTTTGTATTCAAGCGATTACCGCAAATTTACTTACGTAAAGTTTGGAACCACAGCTAAACTCAAGGAATCTTATGAACATTAAAAGATATTTTTCGGCTCTTTGAAAATCTTCTGGGTTGTGTTTTGGCTGTGCAATTTTCTTTTTTTTAATTTGAAAGAAATACTGCCGGTACAGTTAGTACGCAAAACTTTGTCATTTCTTTACATAAAATAATAGACAATTTGATGGGCAGAGGAAATTTTAACTGTTAGTCAATCTTAGCTACCGTGAAATTGTTTAAAAACTAACCTTTTGCTAATTAAACTAAGTTACTAACATCCGTTTTTAACTTTATTATTTTAGAGTGGGTCATTTCAATTTCAAATGTGACATTTCACGTCTATTTCTGGTTCTCCATAAAGTTCAATTGTTAAATTGGTGAAGGTTTATACTTTTAATTGGACATTTGTATTATTCTGAGTAGAAATAGCCTCTACATTCTCTTTCCGTTTAGTCACACAAATTACCAGATAAAGACAGTTCCATATCTCATTTTCACATTTGTGCAGGTACCGAAAGGTACCAGTATCGTATTATTCAAAGTTTTGATCGTTAGCTTTTGGTGGAGCAGTAACCTGTTTTATACAGACACACACACACACACACTTCTATGTACAAACTCTTATTCTTAGTTCAACATATTCAGGATTTTAAATTTTTTGTTCGGTTCGTATTATTTGTATCACTGCTATATCATCATTTGTTGCAATTGTAAAAAAACAGATTTAATTTAGCTAATATTTGTTAATTATTACGCGTTTCCGATTAAACACTTTTATAGTTCTTTGACTTTGTCTTTATTTCTTTGACCTGCACAAAATATTTTCTTCATCATATGAAGTTTGAAAGTTACCAATGTTTGAAAAAGCTTGAAAACCTTTACAGTTGTTTCATTGTTGCTCCTAATTCATTTACACTGCACAAAAAAACTTTTCTGATGCTGTGAAGTTTAAAAGTTAGAATGGTAAATGTGGTTATATGTTAAATAAAAATAGGTTTTTTGTTAGAGAATTTTATTACCCGGGCAATGCCAAGCATTCACCCACTAAATATTATAAAATGAATCCCTTTAAACCATAATATTTGATAACAATTACAATGAAGTGAAATGTTGTTGTACTAACTATCAAATTGCAACAAAAAATAACAAATGTTTTAAAACATAAATAGTTCTGAGAGAACCTCTTATTTATAAATTTTTCAAAGAGGATCTAAAAACATAAATCAACGACAGCTGTTTGTCTTAATTATAAACTTTTCACATTCAACTTTACTGTTTCTAGATAAGCATAAAACAAAAGTCTTACCTTTCATTGATCTGCCATTGAGTGGTCTTTGGGCTACATCGTCTTCAAGTTCTTGATCTTCAAAGAAATAATGCGACGTGATTACTACTAAACTTAATTTATAACTTAAATTAGGACTGAAATTTTTTTACATTTTCAGAATAAATGTTTAACATCAAGATTTTAGTGCATCATTTAACAGTCAGCAAATATAAACATTCTTTCAATTGTTAGCATCATGAAGTAGCTGTATGTAATAATTTCAATCAAAGTAGAGTAATATAAAATAACAACTGTTATAAAATGTTTACATGTCATAAAACACAGCATGGTCAAATGAGATATAATGAGAAAATGGAATCAAAGCAGGTAATTAAATGAAAATATGTTAAAACAAATATGGTAAAGTAGTATAGTAATACATAGTAACAAATACTATATAATAGTCATGTTTAACAGTAAATATTGTAAAGTACTAATATGTAAAATTAGTTGTCATATAATATTAGTCTGTGATAAACTTCTTATTATATCAACTATCACAAAGTAATGAAATGATTAAATGTGATAACTACCAAATTTGATTACCAAATGTTATCAATCTGTAAATAAGTTTTCATAGCTATCACGGTTTTCTTTGCGTTCAACTGTTTACATCAAATGTAATTGAATAAAGGTCAAAACCATATCAGCTAAACACTTTTCAGAAAGTTTTTTGAGCATTAAGAAATATCTTACCGATCATTGACACGCTTCGAGGTTGTCTCTCAACTGTGCCCGTTTCTCTTGCCTGAACTTTAAAAAAATAACACCGACATGGTTAGTATGGTAAATCTATTTATATCTTTACATCAAACATTAGACAATGTGACGGGCAGAGAAATTAAATTCCTATTAAATTAGACTATAAGCTTTCATATGCCCCTTAAGGAAAGACATGCTGCCAATTTTGTTGTGTAGATCAACAAATGCTATCAATCTGTAAAGAAGCGCTTATAGCTGTCCCAGTCTGCTTTGGGTTCAAATATTTACCGGAAATTTAATTTGCAAGGTTTGGAGCCATTTCAGCTAAACTCTTTTTTAAGAAATTTTAGTAGCATGAAAAAAGATCTTACCAATCATTGACATGCTTCTTAGTTTTCTTTCGACTGTGCCAGTTTCTTTTTCTTGAACTTGAAAAAAATAATACAAGCACAGTTAGTATGAAAAATCTATTTATATCTTTACATAAAGTATTAGACAATGTTATGGACGGAGGAAACTTAAAAAGGAAACCAATAAAAGTAGAGAAACAACAAAGATCATAAAGTATAAATAGGCCCTAACAAACATCATATAAATTCAAAGAAAGAAATGATAAAAAAACATAAAACGACCACAGCTGTTGGTCTAGTTATAAAAATTTCTCATTTAATCTTTCAATCTTTTGTAAGCATCATAAAAAATCTTACCTATCATTGACCTGCCGCTGAGTGGCTTTTGGGCTACAGCGTGTTCAACTTCTTGATCTTTAAAGAAATAATGTGGGCGTGGTTAGGACTGAACTTTGTTTATGTCTTTACATAAAATATTTAACATCACAATACTCTGTGAAGATATTTACCCTCGGCAAATCTAAGCTTACTTTCACTTGATAAAACCAAAAAGCAACTGTATTTTCTGTAGTAACGGTAATTTCCATCATAGCACAGTAATATGAAGTAGCAATTATTATAAAATATGTACATGGCATAAGAATTAGCATCAAATACTAATATATATTTAAAAAAATAGATCCAAAGCATGTTATTAAATAAAAACATGTAATAATTATAATTATGGTGAAGTAGTATTACATAATAATGAATGCAGAATATTAGTCATCTTTAGTAGTAAACATTGTGAAGTAATAATATGGAAAAGTAACTATCATAAAATAATGACTTCTGATAAAAATCCTATCATACATACTAGAAATTCCACTGTCATACAGCCCACGGCCAAAGTATTATTGGAAAAAAAAGAGTACTGATGGTTGAGAAATTCAATATTAGCAGTCAAATGGCACTACAGCGCAATAAGATAACTGCAATTGTAGCTGTAATGTACTGGGGTGTGGGTCTTATTATATACAACAAACAGCAATAATGAAAGGAAAAGATTATATGTTTATATTTTTTTCCCTGCAATAGGAGAAATGCAATATTGGCCAAAATTAAAAGTAAAATGGTCTGATATTATTAGAATAACAAATATTATTAATATAGTAATACAGTAATAATAGAAAACCAATGGACAATTTTGTTTACATTTCAAAACGTCATAGCTAACAATATCAAGAAGTTGTTATATTTATATAGATTTTTATAAAAAATTTTTAACATAGGTATTTACAAAAAATAATAGCAGTAACATATTACCCATCATCGATGTTGTTAGTGCGACTATTACACTTCAATAGTCATCTAAACTTATAATTAAATATTGTAATAATCTCATAAGAATCATTAGAAAAAAATATCATTGTCATTTCCTTTGCTTTCACTGCTTTAGACATCAGTTAGAATCCCAAAGTACTCAAAAGTTTCCAAAGTTTCAGTTACTTTGAAATCGGCAAAAAGAAACGATTTCTGTACTTCTACGTTAATTACAGAAACCTTCGGCAATTCGAAAATGCTACAGACTGGTGAAATGTGCACGTTATTTTTTTTTGAAATGCGCACGACTTAATGATTCCATTTTCTGCCACTCGGCGTTTCGTTTTCCAGTCTTAACTTTTATTAAACCAAGCTTGTCAAGTGTTTTGTTACAAATTTCGGCCATAATAATTTGTCTATTTGTGTATAATCCGATCAGATGAGTAGGTTTTAAGAGACTGTCGACAATTTACAAAGACTTAGTAACATATTTAAATAGGCTTATATAATTTTTTGTATCGTTACTATACTTTAACGACTCTACAAAACGATGGTTAACTTTTTTTATGAGATTTTGAGACAAGGGCTTGCGACGTTGTTGATGAACAATTTTCGTAAGTTGTATGCACATGCATTTATCATAAAAACTCTCAAACTTCGCTCCCGCTCGTTTGCTCGTGGGATCATCACAAAGTCTAAATTTTACCAAATAATAACAATATGTTATTGTATATATTCTGAAGTACTTATAGATAAAAATATATGTTACGGAGTAATAATATATTGTAAAGAATATCATAAAGTAGTTATAAATAATAAGAAATGGCCCAGAGTAATACTAGGGTGTAATAAAAATCAAAAATTAGTTGTAGGTAATAATATATGTTACAGAGTAGTAATATATAACAATTATTTTAAAATCGACATATTTACAGTAATAAAAGTTGAAAAGTAACAATATGTTATATTAAATATCAAATTGAGTTATAGATAATGATACATGTTACAAAGTACTAATATATATGTATATAGCTATTTCATGATATAACACATCATGAAATAGCTATATATAGCAATTTGAGTTGCAGATTTAATTGAATAAAGTTTAGAATCGTATCAGCTAAATACTTTTTGAAGAATTCTTTTGAGCATTAAAAAAGATCTTACCAATCATTGACACACTTCTGGTTTGTCTTTCAACTGTGCCAGTTTCTCTTTCTTGAACTTGAAAGAAATAATGCAGACAGGGTCAGTCTGGAAAATTTATTTATATCTTTACATTAAACAATAGGGAATGTGATGGGAAGAGGAAATTTTAACCGTTAGTCAATCTAAGCTATCGTAACAATATGACATAATAAAGATATAGTAATGTCACAAGTAATTATATGAAATGATAAGTGCTATTAAACAATGATAGAAAGTAATAATAAATAAAAACAATAAGATGCTAAAATAACTATAGTAAATTCTGATATTTAGTAATAAATATTATAAAGTAAAAATGATGCAACAATAAATACCAAAAATGAAAATATAATGTATAATAACAACTACGATACATTAAATTTTTGCTGTAATAACTAGCAAATAACAATAACAAAAATTGTATTAAGTTTAAATAGGCTTAAAGGAACAGCATATATATAAAGTTTAAAAAATGATCGAAATACACAAAGCGGCCACAGCTGTCGGTTTTAGTTACAAAATTTTCTCATTTAACTTTACAGTTTTTTGTAAACATAAAAATTCTTGATTTTTATTGACCTGCTGCTGGGATGCTGGGAGACTTTTGTGTTAAAGCGTGTTCCCTTTCTTCATTTTTAGAGAAATAATGCAGGCATAATTATGACTAAACTTTATTTATAGTTTTACATGAAATATTTAATCTCATGATTTTCAGTGCAGATTTTAAGTCAGAAAATGTAAACTTTATTCTAGATTATTTTACCTTTCAATGGTTAACCTTGTAAAGTAACTGCGTGTAACAATTTCTATGATAACGCTGTAATTTGAAGCAGGAATTATTATAAAATGTGTACATTTTAGTGGTAGGCTCAAGTACTTTGCCAACGAGCTTAGACCCGCCCCCTTCTGTTCAAGCTTTTTGAGTATCGGGTAGCTGGTGCTTAGTTGTAATAGTGCTTGGCATAAGTACCTCATGGCTATTGGGTTTTTGGGTATCGCGTTTGCTCATACGGCTTTTAGGTCTAAGATTTCCGAACATCAAACATATCCTAAAATTGATTATGCAATTATAATTCCATTCAATAAATTTATTATTTTTACTATTTCAATTGACTCATCGTGTTTCTGGCATTTACAGGCAGTTTGGTAATCACTGCCTTAAGTGCAACACGCCATGGAACAAGTTTTTGTGCACTCTACTCGACAGACTCGTGCATCCAAACCCAAACTCTAAAGTCAAAACCATAACCCGCAAGATCGAAATGCCCAAAATTTCTATCACCCGAGACTTGAAAGAAGATAAACCTACATGTAAGAGTTCGACAGATTTTCCCACCTGTGCCCAGCACTAGTACGTGTCATGAGAAACAACACCAAAGAATAATATGTACTAAGAAAATGTAATCAAAACAAGTAATTAAATGAAAATATTTAATAATATATATGGCAAATTAATAATGCATAGTAATGAATGCTGCATATTAGTCATTTTTATTAATATACATTGTTATGTAGTAATATGTAAAAACAATATCACAAAACAATAGTTCTTGATACGAATCTTATCATACATATTATCACAAAATATACATGTTACCCCATAGTAATAATGTATTATAGTAAATATCATAAAGTAGTATCATATAATATCATATATTACGAAGCAATATTATATTATTATAAATATTGTAAAACGGGCATGGATAATAATAAACGTTACAAAATAATAATATATTTTAATAAATATTATAAAATTGTTATAGATAATATGTAAATGTTACAGATAAATAATATGTTTTAATAATAATAAACTATTTTATATGATAATAATAGAAGTTAAAGAATAATAAAGTGTTATAGTAAAAAGTAGTGATATATAGTAGTCATATCATGATTATAGATAACAATAAAAGTTACAGAGTAGTAATATGTTATAGAAAATGTGATATAGTAGTTAAAGATAATAATATAGGTTGCAGAGTAATAAAATATTATAATAAATATGATAAAGTAATATGAAGTAATAAACATCAATTATCAAATCATTTAATAGTGAATCTCATTAAATGATAATTTTTAATCCGAAATCTGATATGACAAAAAATTGCCACAATAAATATAATTAAGTCGTAGTACATAACAAAAAGTATTTCATAGTAATTCTATGTAATAATAGTATAAGTCTTAACTACCAAAATATGTGGAATTATGACATAAAAAGTTACAATGTTGCTGTAAGTTTCTTTAAAAAATCATATGTTACATTAAAAACTAAAAAAATAGCCAAGCAGTAGTAAATTTAATAAATATATGACAGTTTATAATAATTATCCTACTGTAAAGTATGCAACAATAAACTTTTTGTAATACTAACAGGTCGTGAAAAACATTTTTAGGTTTTGTTTGTTTTCTAATATTCATTGTCAAGTAGCAATAAATGATAAAACTTCTTACAAAAAATTTCATGCTTTCATAATATCATTAAACATTTTGCAAATATTACAGAATTATTATAACAAATTTTACAGAGTAACATATTTTGTAGTAAACAAAATAATTGTGACAATTAGATATAATAGCATAATATTCACATAAAAATACAATCAAGTAGAGTAGCAATGCTTAGCAGTAGATTTTTTAAAGTAATAAGGTGTAGGGCTAACCAATACAGTATAATAACACGTAACAATTATTTTGGTAAAAAAAACGTCACATAAAAATGCTAAGTAGCAATTGTAAATGTCAATAGTTTGTTGTAAGAAATGTTACGGGGTAGTAACATGTAATACTGAATCTCCTCAAATTGCAAAATAGAGTCATAAAAATTATAAATGACTAATATTTCATAATAAACAATATTAGATAATAAAGATCTGTAATTTTTGAATAATAAATTTTGCCATAATAGTTGGCTAACAACTAATGATACTTGCCTGTAGTGTAGAAGGAATAACTATATATTGTTTTACGATGGTTTACACTACGTACCTGCTTAACTATTTTTGCCAGCAAATGCTGTACCATACACATTTCTCTTATGGTTTATCTTAGCTAATCGTGAAGCCTGACAATATCCGTCGTATTTCTTGGTAATAGGAATGTCACGTTAAACTCTAACACCAACACTTTGTAGTCACCAGTATTACGTGAAGTTAAATTTTTTTTAAACATTTTTCAGGAATAAAATAGAGATTCACCGATGATTAACAACTCGATGTTAAGTATTTAAATTTTTAGATCTATATATTTACTTTCTATAAAGCATGACAAGAGGTTGTTATATGCCCCTGAAGGAAAGGCACGCTGCCAATTTTATTGCGTAGATTAAAAAGGCTATCAATCTCTGAATAAAGGTTTATAGTTTACACGGTCTGCTTTGTGTTCAAATATTTATTGCAAATGTAACGACATAATTTTTGGAACTGTATCAGCTGAACTTTTCTGAAGGAAGTTTTGTAGCACGGATAAAGATCTTACCGATCATTGACACTCTTCTGGGTAGTCTTTTGACTGTGCCACTTTCTCTTTCTTGAACTTGAAACAAATAATGCAGACACGGTTAGGATGGAAAATTTATTTATATTTTTGCATGAAATATTAGACATCGGAATGGGCAGAGAAAGGTTTATTTGTTATTCAATCTAACTAGCTCGTCAATATTGCATAATATCTATATAGTAATGTCACAAGTAATTATAAAAAAACAATGACTGCTATTAAATAGTGATATGTATTAATATTAATTAAGAGACGGTCATATGCTAAAATAACTATTGTATAGAGTACTCTGATATGTAGTAATAAATATTATAAAGCTTAAATGATGTAACGATAAGTACCATTGAATGATAATACATGCATATAATATTAAATGCAATAAAGTAAAACTTTGTCGTAATAACTATTGAATAACATTAGAAAAATAACTAATGTTATTCAGGATAAATAAGCCGAAGGAACAGCATATCTATAAATTTTAAAAAATGATCAAAAAACAATAGAGCCGCCACAGTTGTTAGTCTGAGTTCTAAAGAGTTATTGTTTAAATTTACCATTTTTGTAAGCATCACA
Source organism: Watersipora subatra (assembly GCF_963576615.1). Taxonomy (NCBI): domain Eukaryota; kingdom Metazoa; phylum Bryozoa; class Gymnolaemata; order Cheilostomatida; family Watersiporidae; genus Watersipora; species Watersipora subatra. The sequence continues at coordinate 58,758,395 of NC_088713.1, forward strand.
AAAATTCTAAATTGTTATTGATCAGCTGCTGAGTGACACTTGGGCTACAGCGTGTTCACCTTCTTGATCTTTAAAAAATAATGCATGCATGATGATTATTGAACTTCATTTATAGTTTACATGAAATATTTAAAATCATAATTTTAGTGAAAACTTTAACAGTCAGCCAATCTAAACTCCCTTCCAATTGTTAACATCATAATTTTACTGTATGTAATAAGTTTTATCATGGCACAGTAATATGAAGCAGTAGTTATTATAAAATATGAACATGTAATACAACACCACATCAAATAGTAATGATAATAATATATATTGAAAAAATTAAATCAAAACTTGTAATTAAATGAAAATATTTAATAATAAACATGTTAAAGTAGTAAAACATTGTAACGAATGTTATATATTTGTCATCTTTAAAAGTAAGTATTGGGAAGTACTAATATGTAAAGACAGTTAATGTAAAATGATAAGCCGATATCACAAAGTAATAATATACCATAATGAAGATCATAAAGTAATTATAATATTTCTTACAGAGCAATCATATGTTATAATCAATATCATAAACTAATATCAAGTAATAAACACATCACTAACTAAGTTTTTTATAACAAATATCATTACAGGATAATAAACAATCACAAATAATGAAGAATTCCCATAATAAATACTATTAAGCCGTAATACATACTAACAAATATTTCATAATAATTGAGTGAACTACTGTACATCATAACTCTAGAATATGTGAAATAATGACATGAAATATTTTATTGTTGCAGTAAGTTTGGTAGGGCAATAATATGCTACATTAAACTATGTAAAAGACAACTAATCAGTCATAAATTTAATGAAGTTTTTTATAATGTTTTATATTAATTATCAAACTGTAAAAGTATATAGGCCTCATGTTATAAAAAAGAGCAAAAAGTTTGTATGTGTTATAATAATCATCTGTAAGTAACAACTAACAATAAGATTTGTTATAAATAATCTTATGTCATCATAGACATCATAAAACATCAATGATACCAATCTTACCTCTCATTGACGTGCTTCTGGGTTGTCTTTCGACTGTGCCAGTTTCTCTTTCTTGAACTTAAAAAACATAATGCAGACATGGTTAGTGTGAAAAATTTAGTTTTATGTTTACATAAAATATTAGACAATGCAAAGGGCAGATAAAACCTTAACCGTTATTCAATCTAAGCTACCTTGTCAACATTACTTAATATTTGTATAGTAATATCACGAGTAATTATATAAAGCAATAACTGTAATTAGATAATTATAGTAATAATAACTAAAGAATAAGATGCTAAAATAACTATAAAAATCTCTGATATGTAGTAAAAAATATTATAAAGTAAAATTGATGCAACAATAAATACTTTTAAATGATAATATATGATAAGCAATACAATAGAGAAATATTTCGTTGGAATAACAATCAAAGAACATAAAAAATAAAAATTGTTATTAAGTATAAATAGGCATGAAGGAACATCATTTTTATAAACTTATGACAAAAAAAAAAGCTAGGACATCATATTTGAGAACTTTATTAAAAAATTATCAAGAAAAATAAAGCAGCCACAGCTATTTTGGTTATATTTTATATAAAAAAATATAACCAAAACATGTAATTAAAAAAAAACATGTAATAATTGTTATGGTAAAGTAGTAATGCATAATAAGGAATGCAGAATATTAGTCATCTCTAGTAGTAAACATTGTGAAGTAATAATATGTAAAAGTAACTATCATAAAATAATGACTTCTGATAAAAATCATATCATACATAGTAGAAATTCCACTGTCATACAGCCCACGACCAAAGTGTTATTGGAAAAAAAAAAAGGGTACTGATGGTTGAGAAATGCAATATTAGCAGTCAAATGGCCCTACAGCGCAATAAGATAACTGCAATGGTAGCTGTAATGTACTGGGTGTGGGTCTTATTATATACAACAAACAGCAATAATGAAAGGAAAAGATTATATGTTTATATTTTTCCCCCTGCAATAGGAGAAATGCAATATTGACCAGTATTAGAAGTAAAATGCACTGATATTATTAGAAGAACAAGTATTATTAATATAGTAATACGGTAATAATAGAAAACCAATGCACAATTTTGTTTACATTTCAAAACATCATAGCTAACAATATCAAAAGGTTGTTATATTTATATAGATTTTTAGAAAATCTATTTAACAAAGGTATTTACAAAAAATAATAGCAGTAACATATTACCCATCATCAATGCTGTTAGTGTGACTATAACACTTCAATAGTCATCTAAACTTATAATTAAATATTGTAATAATCTCATAAGAATCGTTAGATAAAAATATCATTGTCATTTCCTTTACTTTCACTGCTTTAGATATCAGTTAGAATACCAAGGTACTCAAAAGTTTCCAAAATGTCAGTTACTTTGAAATCGGCAAAAAGAAACGATTTCTGTACTTCTACGTTAATTACAGAAACCTTCGGCAATTCGAAAATGCTACAGACTGGTGAAATGTGCACGTTATTTTTTTTTGAAATGCGCACGACTTAATGATTCCATTTTCTGCCACTCAGCGTTTCGTTTTCCAGTCTTAACTTTTATTAAACCAAGCTTGTCAAGTGTTTTGTTACAAATTTCGGCCATATTAATTTGTCTATTTGTGTATAATCCAATCAGATGAGTAAGTTTTAAGAGACTGTCGACAATTTACAAAGACTTGTTAACATATTTAAATAGGCTTATATGCGTTTTGTATCGTTATTATACTTTAACGACTCTACAAAATGATGGTTAACTTTGTTGATGAGATTTTGAGACAAGGGTTTGCGACGTTGTTGATGAACAATTTTCGTAAGTTGTATGCACATGCATTTATCATAAAAACTCTCAAACTTCGCTCCCGCTCGTTTGCTCGTGGGATCATCACAAAGTCTAAATTTTACCAAATAATAACAATATGTTATTGTAAATATCCTGAAGTACTTATAGATAAAAATATATGTTACGGAGTAATAATATATTGTAAAGAATATCATAAAGTAGTTATAAATAATAATGTTCCAGAGTAATACTATGATGTAATAAATATCAAAAATTAGTTGTAGGTAATAATATATGTTACAGAGTAGTAATATATAACAATTATCTTAAAATCAACATATTTATAGTAATAAAAGTTGAAGAGTAACAATATGTTATATTAAATATCAAATTGAGTTATAGATAATAATACATGTTACAAAGTACTAATATATATATGTATATAGCTATTTCATGATATAACACATCATGAAATAGCTATATATAGCAATTTGAGTTGCAGATTTAATTGAATAAAGTTTAGAATCGTATCAGCTAAATACTTTTTGAAGAAATTTTTTGAGCATTAAGAAAGATCTTACCGATCATTGACACGCTTCTGGGTTGTCTTTCAACTGTGCCAGTTTCCCTTTCTTGAACTTGAAAGAAATAATGCAGACAGAGTCAGTCTGGAAAATTTATTTATATCTTTACATTAAACAATAGGGAATGTGATGGGAAATGGAAATTTTAACCGTTAGTCAATCTAAGCTATCGTAACAATAAGACATAATATAGATATAGTAATGTCACAAGTAAATATATGAAATGATAAGTGCTATTAAACAATGATAGAAAGTAATAATAAATAAAAACAATAAGATGCTAAAATAACTATAGTAAATTCTGATATTTAGTAATAAATATTATAAAGTAAAAATGATGCAACAATAAATACCAAAAATGAAAATATAATGTATAATAACAACTACGATACATTAAATTTTTGCTGTAATAACTAGCAAATAACAATAACAAAAATTGTATTAAGTTTAAATAGGCTTAAAGGAACAGCAAATATATAAAGTTTAAAAAAATGATCGAAAAACACAAAGCGACCACAGCTGTTGGTTTTAGTTACAAAAATCTCTCATTTAACTTGACCATTTTTTGTATACATAAAAATTATTGATTTTTATTGACCTGCTGCTGAGACACATTTGTGTTAAAGTGTGTTCCCTTTTTTCATTTTTAGAGAAATAATGCAGGCATAATTATGACTAAACTTTATTTATAGCTTTACATGAAATATTTAATCTCATGATTTTCAGTACAGATTTTCTGTCAGAAAATGTAAACTTTATTTTAGATTATTTTACTGTTCAATGGTTAACATCGTAAAGTAACTGCATGTAACGAATTCTATCATGACGCTGTAATATGAAGCAGGAATTATTATAAAATGTGTACATGTTAGTTTTGGGCTCAAGTACTTCTTGGCCAACAAGTTTAGACTCGCCCCCTTCTGTTCAAGTTATTTAAGTATCGGGTAGCAGGTGCTTAGTTGTAGTAGTGCTTGGCATGAGTACCTTTTGGTTGATGGGCTTTTCAGGTATCGGGTGTGCCCAAATGGTTTTATGTCTAAGAATTCCGACATCAAACATTTCTTAAAATTGACTATGCAATTATAATTCTATTCAATATATTTAGTATTTTTACTATTTCAACTGACTCATTGTGTTTGCGACATTTACAGGCAGGTCGGTAAACAGTGTTTAAAACACGACACGTCATGGAACAAGTTTTTGTCCATGCTACTCGAAAGACTCGTGCTTTCAAACCCGAACTCTCAAATCAAAGCCTAAACCCGCAAGATCGAAATGCTCAAAACTTCTATCACCCGAGACTTGAGAAAAGATAAACCCGCGACTTCAACAAGCTTTACTACCTGTTCCCAGCACTACTAAATGTCATAAGAAACAGCATCAAAGAATAATATCTAGTCAGAAAATGTAATCAAAACAAGTAATTAAATGAAAATATGTAATAATATATACGGCAAACTAGTAATGCATAGTAATGAATGCTGGATATTTGTCATTTCTATTAGTATACATTGTTATGTACTAATACGTAAAAACAATATCACAAAACAATGGTTTATGATACAAATCTAATCATACATACTATCACCAAGTATACATGTTACCCCAAAGTAATAATATTTTATAGTAAATATCATAAAGTAGTTTCATATATTAATGTATGTTACAGAGTGATAATATAATATATTAAAGTGTGTTACAGAGCGATAATATATTATTATAAATATTGTAAAGCGGTCAAAGATAAGAATAAATGTCACAAAACAGTTATATATTTGAATAAATATCATAAAGTTGTTATAGATAATATGTACATGTTACAGATAAATAATAGGTTATAATAACAAACTATTTTATATGATAATAATAAAAGTTAAAGAATAATAAAGTGTTATAGTAAAAAGTAGTGATATATAGTAGTCATATAGTGATTATAGATAACAATAAAAGTTACAGAGTAGTAATATGTTATAGAAAATGTGATATAGTAGTTAAAGATAACAATATAGGGTACAGAGTAATAAAATATTATAATAAATATCATAAATTAATTATAGATTATAATATTTCTTACAGAGTAATAATATGTTACAATCCATATCATAAACTAATATCAAGTAATAAACATATTACTAAGTTTTCAATAACAAATATCATTACATGATAATAAACAATCACAAATAATGAAGAATTCCCATAATAAATACTATTAAGCCGTAATACATACTAACAAATATTTCATAATAATTGAGTGAATTACTGTACATCACAACTCTAAAATATGTGAAAAAATGACATGAAATATTTTATTGTTGCAGTAAGTTTGATAAGGCAATAATATGCTACATTAAACTATGTAAATGAAAACTACTCAGTCGTAAGTTTAATGAGGTTTTTAATAATATTTTATATTAACTATCCAACTGTAAAAGTATCTAGTAGTAATTCTCATGTAATATTAAAATGTTATAAAAAGATCTAACAGTTTGTATGTGTTATAATAATCATTTGCAAGTAACAACTAATAATAAAGTTTGTAATAAATAATCTTATGCCATCATAAACATCATGAAGCATCAATGATAACATTTAATTCAAAGTTATTATAACAAGTGTTACGGTGTAATATATTATGTAACAAACATAATATTAGATGACAATGGATATAATAGCATAAAAATAACATAAAGTAGCAAGATGTAGCGGTGGGTTTTGTAGACCAATACTATGCAGGATTAGACATAATGACATCATAATACATTATAATAAGTTTGACAAAAAGACGACATGTAATAATATTAAGAAATTAGCCAATTTAAAAGTTAATAGTTTGATGTAATATAAGTTACAATGTAATAACGTGTAACACTGAATTACTTTAGATTATGAAATGGAGTCGTAAAAACTATATTGAACAATATGTAAATTGCCATATTGAACATTATGAAATAAAAAATATCGATAGTTTTTAAATAATAAATTTAGATGTAATAATATGCTAACAATTTGAGGCGCTGCTCTACAGTAAAAAGGGCATACTTTTATATCTATACAAATCTCAGTCTTTGGCTTCATGACTTTTTTTACATCCTATGCCTATTCATAGCGACTAAAATCTAGTATTGAAATATCTGAACCGCAGGAGATTTGATCTCGGTATTTCCCTTTACAAAGCAATAAGCTAACATCTGAGAATACTTGAGATGCAGTGGACTCATCAGGCATATAGTAGTTATTTTGGTCATAACATATATAGCAACTCCATATTACACACAACATCACTAAATCTTCCTCTCAGGTATCTTATTAGTAAGTTTAGCAACACATATACCAACTTACTCAAATTAGCCCTTGGTAACTACATTGTCTGCCACTGGTTATTAGTAGTTTTTAATACCCCTGCAATGCCCGGCATGCTGCTGGTTGTTTTTATACTGATTTACACAGATAGCTCAATTAACTTTGCCAACCACTGCCATACCAGAAATGTTTCTCCTGAGGTTTTTTATCGCTAAACATGAAGCCTGGCAATGTCAGCAGGTGTTCCTGGTATAGGAACGTTCCATTAAAATCTAACGTTGGGATTGCCTTGTCACAAGTAATATGTAAACGTTAATTGTAATTAAATAAGGTAATAAATATAATTAAATTTGTGTAATTGAATAAAGTTTGGAACTATATCAATTAACTACATTTTAAGAGTATTTTCGAACATCAAGAAAGATCTTACCTCTCATTGACACGCTTCTGGGTGGTCTTTCGACTGCGCCAGTTTCTCCTTTATGAAATTGTAAAAAATAATACAGACACGGTTAGGATGGAAAATTTGTTTATATTTTTACATGAAATATTAGACATCGGGATGGGCAGAGTAAGTTTTATTTGTTAGTCAACCTAACTAGCTCGTCAGTATAGCATAATATCTATAATATAGTAATATCACAAGTAATTATATGAAACAATAACTGCTATTAAATAATGATATGTATTAATACTAATTAAGAAACAATAATATGCTAAAATGACTATTGTATAGTGAACTCTGATATAGAGTAATAAATATTATAAAGTTTAAATGACGTAACATTAAGTACCATTGAATGATAATATATAACAACAAATGTGATAAAATAAAATTTTGTCAAAATATCTATTGAATAACAATAGAAAAACAACAAATGTTATTCAGTATAAACAGGCCATAAGGAACTGCATAGTTATAAGTTAAAAACTTGAACAAAAAACAATAGAGCCACCACAGTTGTTGGCTGGAGTTCTATAAATTTCTTGTTTGAATTTACCATTTTTCGTAAGCACCTCAAAAATTCTGCATTTTTTCAAAACACCCATAGTAAACTCTGACACGTATTAATAAATATTACAAAGTAAAAATGATGTAACAATAACTACCATTAATTAAATGATAATATATAATAACAAATGTTACATTTTAATATATTATGTAGTAAACATAATTTTAGATTACAATAGATATAATAGCTTTAATATACTGAAAATAATATTAAGTAGCAATATGTAGCAGTGGGCTTTTTGAGCGCAGTACTATCTAGGTTAAGACATCATAGTATAACAAAAAGTTATAGTAAGTTTTTTAAGAAAATGATATCTAATAGTTTTAAGCGATTGGCGATATTAAAAGTTAACAGTTTGTTGTAATAACTGTTACGAGGTAATAACGGGAAATACTGAATCATGTTAACTTTTTTAAAAAGCTGTAAAAATTAAAACGAACCACATGCAATATGCCATAATGAACATTATTAAATAAGAAATTAATGTGATAATTAAAAAATAAATTTAACCGTAACAGTTGGCTAACAGTTTGAAGCACATGTCTGCAATTAAAAGAGCATATAAATCTATGTGAGTTTCAGTGTTTAACTTTATGACCTTTTCTTCACCCTATGCCTATTTGTAGTGACTAAATTCTAGCATTGAAAGATCCAAATCGCGGAGGATTCAATCTCGGAGTATCCTCTTTGAAAGGCAATGCGCTATCTTCTTACGCTACTCGAGATGCGGTGGACTCATTGGGAATATAGCAGTTTTTTGGACAAAACATAAGTTGCGATGCCACATTATCAGGGAGGTCACTTTTGGGTTTTTGGCTGCTACACGTGAAGCCTGACAATGTCAGCAGATGTTCTCGGTAATATGCAAGGAACATTAAAATCTAGCACTGAAATTGTGTAATCACCAGCTTATAGTAAAAAAAATTTTCATTTGACCAGTTTAAAAAATTCTTTTACTGATAACTAATAAATCGATGCTAATATTTTTAATCTTTAGAACTATTGATTTACTTTCTTTAAAATAAGAATACACGTTGTCATATGCCCATTAAAGAAAGGCATGCCACCAATTTTGTTGCGTATATTAACAAATGTTATCAATCTGTAAATAAGCGCTTACAGCTATTACACTCTGCTTTGGTTTCAGATGTTTACTGCAAATAAAATTACATAAAGTTTAGAGCCATATCAGCTAAACTTTTTTAAAGAATTTTAGTAGCATGAAAAAATATCTTACCGATCATTGATACACTTCTGGGTGGTTTTTCGACTGTACCACATTCTCTTTCTTGAACTTGAGGGAAATAATGAACACACGGTTAGTATGCAAAATCTATTTATATATTTGCATAAAATATTAGACAATGTGATGGGTAAAGTAAATTTTAAACTGTTAAGTAAATTTTAAGTAAATTCTAAATTGTTATTGATCAGCTGCTGAGTGGCATTTGGGCTACAGCGTGGTCAACTTCTTGATCTTTAAAAAATAATACATGCATGATGATTATTAAACTTTATTCATATTTTTAAATGAAATATTTAACATCATGATTTTTAGTGCAGATTTTAACAGTCAGCAAATCTAAACTTCCTTTTAATTGTAAACATCATAAAGTAACTGTGTGTAATAATTTATATCATGGCACAGAAATATGAAATAGCAACTATTATAAAAATGTTTACATGCCATAAAACACAGCATCAAATAATAATAATAACATATTAAAAAATAAAAGCAAAACTTGTAATTATACAAAAATATGTAAAAATAATTATGATAATGTAGTAAAACATAGTAAGGAATGTTATATATTTGTCATCTTTTATAGTAAATATTGGGAAGTACTAATATGTTAGGACTGTTATCGTAAAACCATAGTCCATTGTCACAAAGTAATAATATGTTTAATGAACATCATAAAGTAATTATAGATAATAATAAATGTGACAAAGTAACAATATATGATAATAAATACTATAGCGTAGTTATAGAGAATAACATGTGTCAAAGATAAATAATATGTTATAGTAAATTTCATGAAATAGTTATGCATAATAATAAAAGTTGCTGAGTAATAAAATGTTATAGTGGATACCATGAAGTGATTATGGATAATTATGTGTGTTACAAAGTAATAATCAAAAATAATAAATAACATATATTCACAATACACAATAATAAATGTTACAGAGTAATAACATGTTGTACCAGAAATCATAAAATAATTGTGAATAATAATGCTTTTTAATGAGTACTATTATATTATCAAAAAATCGTAAAGTAGTTATGGATAATAATGAATGTTACATAGTAGTAATATGTTTTAATAAATATGAAGAAATGGTTATATATAAAAATATATGTTAAAGAAAATTATATGCTATAGTAAATATCATGAAGCGGTTATACAAAATAATATATGTTACAGGGTAAAAATGTATTGTAATAAGTATCATAAAGTAATTATAAACAATAATATATGTTAAAATAAAATGTCAAAAAGTAGTTATGGATGATAATAAATGTTACAAAGTAATAACTTATTATAATAAATATTATAAAGTAGCCATATATAATTTTCTATGTTACAGAGTAGTAACATATCATAATGAACTTTATAAAGTATTTGTTGATATTGATAAATGTTACAGAATAATATTGTTGTATAATAAAGATCGTAAAGTAGTTATAGACAATAACAAACTTCACGGAGTAATAATATTATATAATAAATATCATAAATCAGCTATTCATAATAGTGTTTGTTTCAAAGTACTAAAGTGTTATAGTAAAGATCATGTGGTGTTATGGGTAATAATATATGTTACAGCGTAAATATGTATTATATTAAATATCATAACTTAATTATACATATTAAAATATGTGACAGGTTAATTATAGTATACTATAATAAATATTATAAAGTTTTTGTAGACAACAACATATGTTACAGAATAATAATATGCTATAGTAAATATCATGAAATGGTTATGCATAATAAGATGTGTTGCACTGTAAAATCGTGTTATAATAAATATCATAAAGTAATTCTAGATAATTATAATACATGTTACAGCATAATAATATAATGTAATAAACACTATAAGGTTGTTGTATATAAAAATAAATATATATTACAGAATAATAATATGCTATAATAATTGTCATGAAGTGGTTATACAGTAGGTAATAATGTATGTTACAGAGTAATGATTTCATTATAATAACTTATCATATGGTAGTTATTGATAATCATAAGAGTCAGAGTTATAATATGTTATAATTAACATTGTAAGATGGTTTTAGGTAATTATATATGTATGATCAATAACTTGTCATATTAAATTGCATTACGCAATTATAGATAATAATAAGTTTGATAGTGTCGTATTATGTTACATTTATAAGTGTAATAAAGTAGTTGTGAATAACAATATAAGTAACAGAGTAACAATTTATTATATTAAATATCATAAAGTAGTTAAATATAATAATCCCACGACCAAACGAGCGGATGCGAAGTTAGGGAGTTTTTATGATAAATGCATGTGCACACAACTTACGAAAATTATTTATCAACAATGAGACGAACCCTTGTATAAAAATTTTATCAACAAATTTAACCATCGTTTTGTAGATTAATTAAAGTATAATAACGATACAAAACACATATAGGCCTATTTAAATATGTTACCAAGTCTTTGTAAATTATTGAAATTCTCTTAAAATTTACCCATCTGATCGGATTATACACAAATAAACAGATTAATTTGGCCGAAAATCATTTTTAAAACTTGCTAAGCCTCACTTTTATAAATGTTAAGACCGCAAATTGAAACGCCGAGCAACAGAGAATATAAGGAAAAAGTCTTACGCATTTCACGAAAAAATAACGTGCACTTTTCACCAGTCTATAGCATTGTCGAATTGCCGAAGGTTTCGGCAATTAACATAGGAGTCCAGAAATCGTTTCATTTTTGCCGATTTCAATTTTTTCATTTTCATATGCCGACACATTTGAGTACTTTCGTATTCTAACTGATGTCTAACGCAGTGTAAGTAAAGGAAATGGTAGTGTGGAAAGTAATGGAAAGTAACGGTTCTTATGAGATTATTACAATAATTAATTATAAGTTTGGATGACTACAGAACAATGACTACGTATACAGTACTACACTGTAGTATACTGTACTCTGTAGTATACTGTAGTATATCGTGTACTGTAGTACAGATTTTCTAAAAATCTATATAAATATCACAACTTCGTGATATTGTTAGCTATGACATATTGAAATGTAAAAAAAATTGTGCATTGGTTTTATATTATTACTATATTAATAATATTGGTTATTCTAATAATATCAGAGCATTTTACCTTTAATATTGGCCAATATTGCATTTCTCTTTTTGCAAGAGGAGAGATATAAACATATAATATTTTCCTTTCATAATTGCTATTTGATGTATATAATAACACCCACACCCAGTACATTACAGCTACCATTGCAATTATCCTATTTGACTGCTAATATTGCATTTCTCAACCATCAGTACCCTTTCTTTTTTCCAATATCACTTTGGTTGTGGGCTGTATGACAGTGGAATTTCTAGTATATAATACAACGTAATAATACATTTTGACGAATATCATAAAGTAATTATGGATATTAATAAAATTTTAGAGTGATAATGTGTTATAATAAATATCATAAATTGTTTTAGTTAATAAAGTATGTTACAGAGTATTACCATGTTATAATAAATACCATAAAGTACATTTGTAGTTATAAAAATAATAAATGTTACAGAGTGATCATAAGAATTAAGTAATATCACGCAATAAACATCATCACTTAGATTTTTTAATAGTATTTAATTAAATCATAATGTATAATCAGACATATGATATGATAAATAATTGTCAAAAAAAATATAATCAAGTTTCAATGCATCTTAACAAGTATTTCATAGAAAATCTATGTAATAATGTACATCATAACTCCAATATATGTGAAATACTAACATACACGTAAAATATTACAATGTTTCTGTAAGTTTGTTTAGACAGTAATATGTTACATTAAATGCTATAAAATTAGCTAATCAGTAGTAAATTTAGTATAGCTATAATATTTTATAATAATTATCTCACAGCAAAATATGTAATAATAAACCTTTCTGTCATTTTTTTTATATACTCTGTCAGACTAATAACCTCAGCTGGTGAGTCTAGAAATGAAGGTTTTGAGTGTCAATAAAATGTCTGCTTGTGAAACATGCTAGGTTTGATCTAAAGGATAATTAGTGGAATTTGATGAAATGCCTTGCCAGGGTATTCTGTACAACAAAGTTTATTGTACCAATAATGAGACTAAAAACAGATGGTATACATGTTTTTGCTTGCAGTAAAGTTTTATTTCTAGTAATCTGGTAATACTCTTTTTTTCTAGCGATTTCTACACAAGATTTCTACAAGATCAAACTGCGCAAAAAATGAAAGACCAATGGCTTGTGCAACTCTATAATTCAGTATTTACGCAAAAAACCTTTTGTTTACAAATGATGTACTCGCTTTTCATCTGAATTTTGCCCAATAAATAGAGTCGCTTGTTATTGTTGATTTATACCTTTCAACAAATTCAACAAAAAAATTTTCAACAAATTCGCGTAAACAAATTTTGTCAGCAAGAAAAATGTGTGAAAACTCACTTATTCCAAGTTTTCTGGGAAAAAATAAGGGTCAAATGTAGTAGTAACATACATTATTTGGTTATGAGGACCTAGTAATTGCTTTTACCTAAATATTTCTTATTAAGAACACATGTGTCTTTTATCTATTACATTGCTGCTTTATCTATAATCATTGTAAATGTTGTCAGAATCATAGACGTTCTTTTATAAGAATTTCACTCTAAGAGAAAATTAAAGGCTGAAATTATTAGCTGTTTTAGCAAGTAAAAGAAAACTTTGCTTAGCTTATGTCAGTTTTTGTGAGTAATATAGCATGAATTCTTAGTTAGAGATAGTAGAAGGTTTTATCAGCAACTTATTTTAAACTCCAATTCTTTACAACATAGAGTTCAGGCAGAACATTAAAATCTCCACAAAATTTAATATACTTTAAGCTCCATTTCTTTACAACATGGAGTTCAGGCAAAACATTAAAATTTCCACAAAATGTAACAAGCGTTAATAGCAATAGAATACACATTTAATAAAAGTAGTGAAAGGCAGCAGTTATATAATAAGATGTCTCTCTTTAATTATTGCAGAGCAAATATGAATAAGAAATGCAGGTAACATTTGTGGACACATACAGGGAAGTTATATAGCTTATATTATGGTGGGTTTTTGTATATCATTTTTTGTCATATTCTATTTGTGGTTTATAGTCATATCTGTTGGTATTCCCCACTCTTACTTTTCTCTTTGCTTGTTCAGCATAACATTCCTATTCATGGCTATGTTGACAATCTTTATTTGGAGATTAACATCATTGGAAGATTCCTACACACAAGCTGCAAATGTTAAGGTTTCTTTCAAACAAGGTCGTCGTCCCTACTGGTCAGCAGCCAGCAACCACTCAAGTTTAGAGCAAGTAAACAATTATATTATTTCGGTATATTGAGATTGGATGAAATAGGAATTTTTTCGCAAATTTCTAACCTCATATATCTCATAATCCAGAAGCCATACTATCAAAAAAGGTTTGAAGTGTCCATTGGCAACCTGTTATTAGAAGCAAACGGTCTAGTGAAAAAGCTTTCAATTTTCCAAACTGTTTTTCCAAAGAAATCTTTTTGTGGCCAGTCACCGAGTTGTTAAGTTCTTTTAGTCTTTTGTTTGCTTTATAAGTCATAAAGAGCTAAGGCTAGCCAAATTTTAAATTTATATATTTAGTTATAGTCGTTGTAGGTATATAAAAAACTGATGTATTTGCAGTCAAACTTTTTTGACGTCATAAACAAGTGTAGCGGATTCCACTGAAATTTTGCAACAGCTGAAACTGTTGTGCTGTGTACAATCATACCTGTTTACTTTACAAGCATGCAATCACGCTTCCACCTAATACCTATCATACGCATCACACTATCAACTTATTTTCATTACCGAAATGTTATTGGCAGCAAGGTGCAAAGTACAAATATCGCTATAATCACATCATCATAAACAATTCTAAGCACAGCGCAGTTGACCACAGAATATGATTCAGGCAGTGTTTTGTCAGCATTTGCAAAATAGAAAAGAATCGTTTGACGATGATTCCGCAGGAAGTTATCTGAACCTTCCGCTTGGAGATTGGCTGGGGTTGGTGGCCAAGGTTCGATAACCAATGAGACAAAACCCTTGTTTTTTGTTTTGTTTTTGTTTACTGAATTCTCCCTGAAGCTCTGGTAGATGGTAAGCTCTCCTGGTCAGTAGGCATCAATATCTTCAGCTGATCACCAGCATTTTATTTCACTCTTACATATATTGAGTGGTTACATTTAAATACATTAGTCTACTCACCAACAACTATTTACTTAGTGCAAGCCAAGGAGAACAAAAGGTTCGTTTTATTTTGTTTATCAATGGATTATGTCTCATCTTGTCACTGCTTTTGGGAAAATTGTTGAGATCTGATTTTTGCTGCTATAATCTTTGCTTACTTCAATTATCATTTATGTCTCAATTTATATTCTAGCATCATGATTTGTGCTTTATACATGTTAACCATTTTCTTATAGACTTCACGTTGCTGACTCTAATAGGAAAATACAATATAGAAACAGCATCAATCAACAAACAAATCAAGCTGCTTCTTATTGTTATATATTGGATAGCATCAGTAAAGTTCCACGCTCTCCAATTAAGCTTGCAGGATGTCTAGCAGACCCAAACTGCTATAGTGAAGTCTTTTCTGCATCAACGGAGAGCTTCATCAGGTTTCTACTCTGGGCATCGACCTAGCATTCGAGAGTTCTACTAAAAACTCTGCAAATCACAAGAGTTAACAAAAGTTAACCAGTTCTCAAGTCAGTGGGAGGCTATATGCCGCCACCAGCGACCAATTTCTGACTTTGTCAGCGACCCGGTCAACTCTTCAATAGGCTATTTTCTGAGACATTCAGCGACCCAGCCACACTGTGAACACCAGCCATATCTGGACAATCACACTAACATTGTAACCTCTAGAAGTTATCAACACAGCCTTCACATAAATACTGGCGACACTACCACAGCACCTACATCTGATCTACCAGCAGCTCAACAGATTGATAAGTACTCTGTTCTACTTTCTTATCAGATATTTTGGCAAATATTGACATATTTTTGTCAAATTTTTATAGATTTTTCAAATTTTTACTCCAACAAGTTAGCCACATTGTAAACTAGTCAGGACTCTACCACTTATCAGAGCTTCCAAAATTATCCAAATTCCGGGGTGTCACATTGGTCCTAGGTAACCCATTACACACGGGTGTTCCCTTTAATTGTTGTTCCAGATTTGTTCTTGAGCATCATTGTCCTGCGGCCCTTTCTGCACCTTCAATCGAGTATATATCTATAAAAACTGCCTACATAAACAAACTTCTTGGACTGCTACACTTGCTTTTTATTCATAAGAACAACCATAAAATCATCATTTGTTTAGTGAAGTAAACCATATCAGGCTTAGCTACAATGGCATCAAATGTCAGTCTAATAGACTTGAGTGTAAATGAACTCTCAGCTGTTTTAGAAAAACCATTAGGTCAAACACAAACTGCCACACCATCTGAATCTGTTAGCTCTGTTAACACTGCCACAACTAGACCTAAGCGAGATTGTAAACCATCTCAGATTGCAATTGAAAGTCAAAAAAACCAACTTGCCTTCTCACTTCTCGCTGCAATTAAAAAGGAATTAAAAAGCATCGATCATATTTCTAAAAAGTTTCATGCTAATACTTCTCTTGAGGTCTTTGATGAATACATCGCCACTATTGAAGCAAAATTGGAAGCCGTAACGTCTGACTTTGAACGTCTTTCTCAGTTATCAAACAATAAAGTTGAGAAGAAAATACAGCAATATTTTGAGTATTTTGTTGGCAAAGCCGGTTCAGCTGTTCAAAAGCTTATGGCAGCGCGGCACATTCTGGAACAAGAGGAGGTGCAGAGCGAGCTTGAGAAAGAAATGTCTGCGCTGGAGGATTTCATTGAGAAACGCAACCGACACAAGCAACTAAATGGAAATGTTGTACAGACTGAAAATCAAGCAAGCGTACTACAGATCACAGAAACACCACAGCAGGAGGGCCGGGACACAACTCCCGTACATGGATGTGAGCCTGTCCAATCAACACCATTTGATGCATTACCAAAGTCAGAATATATGGGATCATCTGTCATTAAGACCCAAGCTATCAACTTCGAAGCATACGAGACACCTCAGAAAAGCAGACACACGGAACACATAAAACTATGTGTTAAGGAGCATGGAACTACACCCCCACTACAGCAGCAGGAACTAAACGACAGCATTACGCAACTTGCTCAGAACATCGCTATGGGAATCAGAAAGACAAAAAAGACAGAGATTGAACCAAGCATCTTCACTGGCAACCCCATCGAGTTTGATGATTGGGTTTGCGATTTCGATAGCTACTTGGACTCAATGGGGGTTGAAAACGGAGAAGAAAAAATCCGCTATCTTAAAAAGTATGTCGACGGACCAGCGAAGGAAGCCATTAACGGGCTTTTCCTAGTAAGAACAGATAGAAGCTACAATGAGGCAAGAGAGAAGCTAAGATCAAGGTTTGGAAATAAATTAAATATTGCACGCCACATGAGACAGAAGCTTGACAATTGGCCAAGGATTCTAAGCGGCGATGTGAGAGGGCTGCAAAAGTATGCAGATTATTTGGAAAACTGCAGAAGCAGCATGTCTTCAGTCTCTGGACTGAGAATATTAGAGGATCCCCAAGTGAACGAAAAGCTCTCTGCGGTACTTCCTGATTGGGTGCGTCGTAAATGGGCATCCAAAGTCTATAAAATACAGAAAAGTACTGACAGGTATCCAAGGTTTGAAGAATTTACATATTTCTTGAATGAAGTAGCCGAGATGCAGGCAATCCCACTTCTTCAGAACCAGTGTCCTAGACAAGGAGATACAACAACAAACAAAAATGAAGCCAACCAACACACCAACCGACGGCAAAATCAACAACACTCCTTAGTCAAATCTTTTGCAACCAACCATGCTCAACAAGATAAACCAGTCTGTCTATTTTGTAAAAAAGATCACCAAGCGAGCGAATGCTTTCAACTGTCGGAATTACCGTATGAAAGAAGGATAAAATTCATTGAGAATAACATGCTTTGTTACCGGTGTGTTAAACCTGGACATGGATCTTCTTCATGCCCCAATACGATGAAACTGAAGTGTAAAAAATGCCACAAGTCAGGACACTCGACAGCTCTTCACAAAAGGAGAGAAGACTGGGACGAGGAATTCAAGCAAAATACCAGAAATCAAACCAGACAACCAATGCATACCCAACAGAAGACTCATGACTACCAGGCTAAAATTGAAAGTAAGGAACAGCTGCCTTCTCAAACAACATTAACACAGACAAATGATGCTTCAACCAGCAAGGAACAACAAGTTAGTTGCAATAGGAATACCATGCTCTCTTCCAAGAAAACGCTGTTCAACATGGGAATGCCAGTGTATGTCTCAACGGCTGAGGATCCAACCAACGAAGTTCTCGTCTATGCCTTCTTTGACTCAGCATCTGATCATTCATACATCACATCTGATTTAGCAACAAAGATTAAACTGAAGACTATCAAGACTGAATCACTCAACATGGAGACAATGGCGGGTAGAACGAAAAATGAGGTCAGAGAATTTGGCAACCTCATCATCAAGGGATTCTTTTCAGGCGAAGCGCGCTTGGAATCTGCCTACGAATGGCCATCCATTCCAAATTCAACTGGTGAATTTGCCAACACTCTCAATGTTAGGGACTACAGACACCTGGCAGCTCTTGCTAATTCTCTGCCACCACCGATGGACATTCCAATCGGCCTGCTTGTAGGTGCTAACTGCTCCACTGTGCACTACCCTCTAGAAGGAATAAAAGGGGAAGACCACCAACCTTTCGCAGTAAGGACAAAACTAGGATGGATGGTATTCGGAGTCGAGGCAAAACAGCACATGCAGGTGAATTGCTACAGAACATCCGTGGAGGAAGATGCTGAGAAAGAAATGATGTCTGAAGATGACATTAAATTCTTAGATGTTATGCTCAATCAGACCACAGTCACAAAAGTTGGTTTATATCAGATGCCTCTACCGTCTAAGTCTCGACCGATTCTACCAGATGATTTCAGACAAGCACAGCGACAACAAGAAGCGTTGGTTAGACGCTTTGAAAAGGAGCCAACTATAGGAGCAGAAGCCATAGTGCAGGAGTTAAATGAGGAGTTGGGAGGTGTGAAACCTTCTCGAATAGTATGGACTTCATCAAGAATTGTATCGAAAGACAAGTTTTCTATAGACGACATTCAACACGAGTCAGGAATTGACCCATATACCTCTTCCAAGTACCTCAATGACGCTCTCTTCATCTCTATGAATGACAAACTTAGAGATAAAAACATTACAGCCACTACTACGTGTCCAGCCTTGATGCGATCAGGCTTATCCCTTGGCATCCTGTCCTGGTGGATTTGGTTTCTTCTTGCGCCCATCAGCCTGATGAGGCTGTTTATACAAGCATTTACTTGGGAGCAACAAATTCGAAGCATTAGAGCTGCTCTGGAAGGTCAGCTGAGCAGACACAGTGCCCGGCTTACAAGCACCAGGCTAAGAATAGCTTTTTACGAAGCCATGAACATTGGTAATTCAAGGCCTATTTCTGCAGAGGCTCTCAATGACCATGGCGTGCAAGTCATCACCCTAAATCATCTTCTGACCTCAAAACCAGCTCATTGCACACCCTTGCCTGGAAAATTTGATTCGACAGAAGTATTTGGTCAAAAAATGTGGCGGAAGACTCAGCAAATGGCTGATGAGTTCTGGACGGCATGGAAAGATAGTTATTTACAACAAATTACTAAAAGGCAAAGGTGGGAGCGACCACAGGAAAATCTTAGAGCTGGGGATATTGTCTTGGTAAAGGAGGAAAATACACCTCGGTATGAATGGCCAACTGGTAAGATCATTGAAGTGACACAGGGGGAAGATGGAAAAGTGAGAAGAGTGAGGGTACAAATAGCCACATCGATCCTTCACCTGAAGGGGTCGGTGCTAGAAAGGCCTATCCAGAAATTGATTCTTCTCCTCAAAGCAGAATAAAAAAAGCACCAAACAAATGCACCATGACATCCTATAGCAGTTACAATCGCGTGTTATAATATCATATTGTTGCATATTCTTAGTTTTCCTATGAGTACAGGTACATGTCTGTTTACAATAAAAATATGATAAAGCAAAAAAAGAGAAATGTATTGAATAATCCTATTGTTTAATTTTAAGAAAATTAAGGTGGGGGTGTAGCGGATTCCACTGAAATTTTGCAACAGCTGAAACTGTTGTGCTGTGTACAATCATACCTGTTTACTTTACAAGCATGCAATCACGCTTCCACCTAATACCTATCATACGCATCACACTATCAACTTATTTTCATTACCGAAATGTTATTGGCAGCAAGGTGCAAAGTACAAATATCGCTATAATCACATCATCATAAACAATTCTAAGCACAGCGCAGTTGACCACAGAATATGATTCAGGCAGTGTTTTGTCAGCATTTGCAAAATAGAAAAGAATCGTTTGACGATGATTCCGCAGGAAGTTATCTGAACCTTCCGCTTGGAGATTGGCTGGGGTTGGTGGCCAAGGTTCGATAACCAATGAGACAAACCCTTGTTTTTTTGTTTTGTTTTTGTTTACTGAATTCTCCCTGAAGCTCTGGTAGATGGTAAGCTCTCCTGGTCAGTAGGCATCAATATCTTCAGCTGATCACCAGCATTTTATTTCACTCTTACATATATTGAGTGGTTACATTTAATTAAATTAGTCTACTCACCAACAACTATTTACTTAGTGCAAGCCAAGGAGAACAAAAGGTTCGTTTTATTTTGTTTATCAATGGATTATGTCTCATCTTGTCACTGCTTTTGGGAAAATTGTTGAGATCTGATTTTTGCTGCTATAATCTTTGCTTACTTCAATTATCATTTATGTCTCAATTTATATTCTAGCATCATGATTTGTGCTTTATACATGTTAACCATTTTCTTATAGACTTCACGTTGCTGACTCTAATAGGAAAATACAATATAGAAACAGCATCAATCAACAAACAAATCAAGCTGCTTCTTATTGTTATATATTGGATAGCATCAGTAAAGTTCCACGCTCTCCAATTAAGCTTGCAGGATGTCTAGCAGACCCAAACTGCTATAGTGAAGTCTTTTCTGCATCAACGGAGAGCTTCATCAGGTTTCTACTCTGGGCATCGACCTAGCATTCGAGAGTTCTACTAAAAACTCTGCAAATCACAAGAGTTAACAAAAGTTAACCAGTTCTCAAGTCAGTGGGAGGCTATATGCCGCCACCAGCGACCAATTTCTGACTTTGTCAGCGACCCGGTCAACTCTTCAATAGGCTATTTTCTGAGACATTCAGCGACCCAGCCACACTGTGAACACCAGCCATATCTGGACAATCACACTAACATTGAAACCTCTAGAAGTTATCAACACAGCCTTCACATAAATACTGGCGACACTACCACAGCACCTACATCTGATCTACCAGCAGCTCAACAGATTGATAAGTACTCTGTTCTACTTTCTTATCAGATATTTTGGCAAATATTGACATATTTTTGTCAAATTTTTATAGATTTTTCAAATTTTTACTCCAACAAGTTAGCCACATTGTAAACTAGTCAGGACTCTACCACTTATCAGAGCTTCCAAAATTATCCAAATTCCGGGGTGTCACATTGGTCCTAGGTAACCCATTACACACGGGTGTTCCCTTTAATTGTTGTTCCAGATTTGTTCTTGAGCATCATTGTCCTGCGGCCCTTTCTGCACCTTCAATCGAGTATATATCTATAAAAACTGCCTACATAAACAAACTTCTTGGACTGCTACACTTGCTTTTTATTCATAAGAACAACCATAAAATCATCATTTGTTTAGTGAAGTAAACCATATCAGGCTTAGCTACAATGGCATCAAATGTCAGTCTAATAGACTTGAGTGTAAATGAACTCTCAGCTGTTTTAGAAAAACCATTAGGTCAAACACAAACTGCCACACCATCTGAATCTGTTAGCTCTGTTAACACTGCCACAACTAGACCTAAGCGAGATTGTAAACCATCTCAGATTGCAATTGAAAGTCAAAAAAACCAACTTGCCTTCTCACTTCTCGCTGCAATTAAAAAGGAATTAAAAAGCATCGATCATATTTCTAAAAAGTTTCATGCTAATACTTCTCTTGAGGTCTTTGATGAATACATCGCCACTATTGAAGCAAAATTGGAAGCCGTAACGTCTGACTTTGAACGTCTTTCTCAGTTATCAAACAATAAAGTTGAGAAGAAAATACAGCAATATTTTGAGTATTTTGTTGGCAAAGCCGGTTCAGCTGTTCAAAAGCTTATGGCAGCGCGGCACATTCTGGAACAAGAGGAGGTGCAGAGCGAGCTTGAGAAAGAAATGTCTGCGCTGGAGGATTTCATTGAGAAACGCAACCGACACAAGCAACTAAATGGAAATGTTGTACAGACTGAAAATCAAGCAAGCGTACTACAGATCACAGAAACACCACAGCAGGAGGGCCGGGACACAACTCCCGTACATGGATGTGAGCCTGTCCAATCAACACCATTTGATGCATTACCAAAGTCAGAATATATGGGATCATCTGTCATTAAGACCCAAGCTATCAACTTCGAAGCATACGAGACACCTCAGAAAAGCAGACACACGGAACACATAAAACTATGTGTTAAGGAGCATGGAACTACACCCCCACTACAGCAGCAGGAACTAAACGACAGCATTACGCAACTTGCTCAGAACATCGCTATGGGAATCAGAAAGACAAAAAAGACAGAGATTGAACCAAGCATCTTCACTGGCAACCCCATCGAGTTTGATGATTGGGTTTGCGATTTCGATAGCTACTTGGACTCAATGGGGGTTGAAAACGGAGAAGAAAAAATCCGCTATCTTAAAAAGTATGTCGACGGACCAGCGAAGGAAGCCATTAACGGGCTTTTCCTAGTAAGAACAGATAGAAGCTACAATGAGGCAAGAGAGAAGCTAAGATCAAGGTTTGGAAATAAATTAAATATTGCACGCCACATGAGACAGAAGCTTGACAATTGGCCAAGGATTCTAAGCGGCGATGTGAGAGGGCTGCAAAAGTATGCAGATTATTTGGAAAACTGCAGAAGCAGCATGTCTTCAGTCTCTGGACTGAGAATATTAGAGGATCCCCAAGTGAACGAAAAGCTCTCTGCGGTACTTCCTGATTGGGTGCGTCGTAAATGGGCATCCAAAGTCTATAAAATACAGAAAAGTACTGACAGGTATCCAAGGTTTGAAGAATTTACATATTTCTTGAATGAAGTAGCCGAGATGCAGGCAATCCCACTTCTTCAGAACCAGTGTCCTAGACAAGGAGATACAACAACAAACAAAAATGAAGCCAACCAACACACCAACCGACGGCAAAATCAACAACACTCCTTAGTCAAATCTTTTGCAACCAACCATGCTCAACAAGATAAACCAGTCTGTCTATTTTGTAAAAAAGATCACCAAGCGAGCGAATGCTTTCAACTGTCGGAATTACCGTATGAAAGAAGGATAAAATTCATTGAGAATAACATGCTTTGTTACCGGTGTGTTAAACCTGGACATGGATCTTCTTCATGCCCCAATACGATGAAACTGAAGTGTAAAAAATGCCACAAGTCAGGACACTCGACAGCTCTTCACAAAAGGAGAGAAGACTGGGACGAGGAATTCAAGCAAAATACCAGAAATCAAACCAGACAACCAATGCATACCCAACAGAAGACTCATGACTACCAGGCTAAAATTGAAAGTAAGGAACAGCTGCCTTCTCAAACAACATTAACACAGACAAATGATGCTTCAACCAGCAAGGAACAACAAGTTAGTTGCAATAGGAATACCATGCTCTCTTCCAAGAAAACGCTGTTCAACATGGGAATGCCAGTGTATGTCTCAACGGCTGAGGATCCAACCAACGAAGTTCTCGTCTATGCCTTCTTTGACTCAGCATCTGATCATTCATACATCACATCTGATTTAGCAACAAAGATTAAACTGAAGACTATCAAGACTGAATCACTCAACATGGAGACAATGGCGGGTAGAACGAAAAATGAGGTCAGAGAATTTGGCAACCTCATCATCAAGGGATTCTTTTCAGGCGAAGCGCGCTTGGAATCTGCCTACGAATGGCCATCCATTCCAAATTCAACTGGTGAATTTGCCAACACTCTCAATGTTAGGGACTACAGACACCTGGCAGCTCTTGCTAATTCTCTGCCACCACCGATGGACATTCCAATCGGCCTGCTTGTAGGTGCTAACTGCTCCACTGTGCACTACCCTCTAGAAGGAATAAAAGGGGAAGACCACCAACCTTTCGCAGTAAGGACAAAACTAGGATGGATGGTATTCGGAGTCGAGGCAAAACAGCACATGCAGGTGAATTGCTACAGAACATCCGTGGAGGAAGATGCTGAGAAAGAAATGATGTCTGAAGATGACATTAAATTCTTAGATGTTATGCTCAATCAGACCACAGTCACAAAAGTTGGTTTATATCAGATGCCTCTACCGTCTAAGTCTCGACCGATTCTACCAGATGATTTCAGACAAGCACAGCGACAACAAGAAGCGTTGGTTAGACGCTTTGAAAAGGAGCCAACTATAGGAGCAGAAGCCATAGTGCAGGAGTTAAATGAGGAGTTGGGAGGTGTGAAACCTTCTCGAATAGTATGGACTTCATCAAGAATTGTATCGAAAGACAAGTTTTCTATAGACGACATTCAACACGAGTCAGGAATTGACCCATATACCTCTTCCAAGTACCTCAATGACGCTCTCTTCATCTCTATGAATGACAAACTTAGAGATAAAAACATTACAGCCACTACTACGTGTCCAGCCTTGATGCGATCAGGCTTATCCCTTGGCATCCTGTCCTGGTGGATTTGGTTTCTTCTTGCGCCCATCAGCCTGATGAGGCTGTTTATACAAGCATTTACTTGGGAGCAACAAATTCGAAGCATTAGAGCTGCTCTGGAAGGTCAGCTGAGCAGACACAGTGCCCGGCTTACAAGCACCAGGCTAAGAATAGCTTTTTACGAAGCCATGAACATTGGTAATTCAAGGCCTATTTCTGCAGAGGCTCTCAATGACCATGGCGTGCAAGTCATCACCCTAAATCATCTTCTGACCTCAAAACCAGCTCATTGCACACCCTTGCCTGGAAAATTTGATTCGACAGAAGTATTTGGTCAAAAAATGTGGCGGAAGACTCAGCAAATGGCTGATGAGTTCTGGACGGCATGGAAAGATAGTTATTTACAACAAATTACTAAAAGGCAAAGGTGGGAGCGACCACAGGAAAATCTTAGAGCTGGGGATATTGTCTTGGTAAAGGAGGAAAATACACCTCGGTATGAATGGCCAACTGGTAAGATCATTGAAGTGACACAGGGGGAAGATGGAAAAGTGAGAAGAGTGAGGGTACAAATAGCCACATCGATCCTTCACCTGAAGGGGTCGGTGCTAGAAAGGCCTATCCAGAAATTGATTCTTCTCCTCAAAGCAGAATAAAAAAAGCACCAAACAAATGCACCATGACATCCTATAGCAGTTACAATCGCGTGTTATAATATCATATTGTTGCATATTCTTAGTTTTCCTATGAGTACAGGTACATGTCTGTTTACAATAAAAATATGATAAAGCAAAAAAAGAGAAATGTATTGAATAATCCTATTGTTTAATTTTAAGAAAATTAAGGTGGGGGTGTAGCGGATTCCACTGAAATTTTGCAACAGCTGAAACTGTTGTGCTGTGTACAATCATACCTGTTTACTTTACAAGCATGCAATCACGCTTCCACCTAATACCTATCATACGCATCACACTATCAACTTATTTTCATTACCGAAATGTTATTGGCAGCAAGGTGCAAAGTACAAATATCGCTATAATCACATCATCATAAACAATTCTAAGCACAGCGCAGTTGACCACAGAATATGATTCAGGCAGTGTTTTGTCAGCATTTGCAAAATAGAAAAGAATCGTTTGACGATGATTCCGCAGGAAGTTATCTGAACCTTCCGCTTGGAGATTGGCTGGGGTTGGTGGCCAAGGTTCGATAACCAATGAGACAAACCCTTGTTTTTTTGTTTTGTTTTTGTTTACTGAATTCTCCCTGAAGCTCTGGTAGATGGTAAGCTCTCCTGGTCAGTAGGCATCAATATCTTCAGCTGATCACCAGCATTTTATTTCACTCTTACATATATTGAGTGGTTACATTTAATTAAATTAGTCTACTCACCAACAACTATTTACTTAGTGCAAGCCAAGGAGAACAAAAGGTTCGTTTTATTTTGTTTATCAATGGATTATGTCTCATCTTGTCACTGCTTTTGGGAAAATTGTTGAGATCTGATTTTTGCTGCTATAATCTTTGCTTACTTCAATTATCATTTATGTCTCAATTTATATTCTAGCATCATGATTTGTGCTTTATACATGTTAACCATTTTCTTATAGACTTCACGTTGCTGACTCTAATAGGAAAATACAATATAGAAACAGCATCAATCAACAAACAAATCAAGCTGCTTCTTATTGTTATATATTGGATAGCATCAGTAAAGTTCCACGCTCTCCAATTAAGCTTGCAGGGTGTCTAGCAGACCCAAACTGCTATAACAAGTTTGGGGAAATACTCTATGTGTTGATATATACCTAGTTTCATAGTACTCTATACACTTATAAAACTCTAATCATCTTGTAATACCGATACCATTGCACTAGAAAATAATATAGGCATTAATTAGAGGGCTTAATAAAGCATATCTTTTTGTATCAACTGTCTTGAGCTTGGAGCATTCAGCTTACAATATTGACGCTCTACAAACTGTGCTAACGTGACAGCCTTTAAGATTTGCAGAATAATTTCAATTACAATAAACGTCGTGTTCCGCAAAGTTTAAAAATTCTTGTATGAGGAAAGAGTTATAAGATCAGACTGTCAGAGCTCAACATGTCGTCTATGGTTTGTTCAAGAGAACGAAGCAGGCCGGCCTACTCGAAGCAATGCTAGGTTTAAACTGGAATCTTGGAAATTTTGTTTTTAGCTATGAATTGCAGTTTTTTATCTATCTGTTTCTTATTTGCTTGCAAGACAAATTCCCTCAATGGCTGCACTCATGCACTGTTGTAAAAGCGGCAGAGAAATGTGCATTTAAAATGCAAGAAGACCGGTAAATGCCGGATTTACTAATGGTAAATGTTATTTTTGCATGTTTGCAAGTAGGTCAACAGTAAGTTTAGACTAATCTCAAAATACTTTTACATACATGTAAATCCTTTTCAAATACCAGCAACAAACCAAGTTCAAGTCATTTGTCATAAATTATTATTTGTTTAAATAGCTTACCAATAACAAAGCTGTCGTGGTCACTCATTCTGCCTTTTACTTTTCACTTGAGGCATCAGTCTGTACTAAAATTTAATTATACATTACAAGAGCAGGCAGAAAAAATGTTCCACATAATAATAATAATAATAATCCCACGACCACTCGAGCGGAGCGGAAGTGTGGGAGTTTTTATGATAAATGCATGCGCACACAACTTACGAAAATTATTCATCAACAATGAGACGAACCCTTGGCTAGAAATTTCATCAACAAATTTAAGCATCGGAATGTAAAGTCGTTAAAGTATAATAACGAAGCAAAACACATTTAAACCTATTTAATATGTTACCAAGTCTTTGTAAACCGTCGGTATTATCTTTAAACTTACCCATCTGATTGGATTATACACAAATAGACAGATTAATTTGAACGAAAAGTGCTACAAAACGCTTGAAAAGCTCGGTTTAATAAAAGTTAAGACCGAAAATTGAAACGCCAATAAAGCCGTGTGACACATAGTAGAACTATTTAGCAGTGCGCATTTCACGAGAAAACCGTGATCATTTCATCAGTCTATGGCATTTATTACCTGTAATCGAATTTATTCGAAGGTTTCTGTAATAAACGTAGACCGTTTGAGGCGTAGACCGATTTACAGGTACGAAATTGTGGTACACAGTTTATCAGCCTGTGTTTTTTGTCCAATCACCGAAGGTTTCATTATTTGAAACGTTAGCCGAAATTCTTTACAACTTATGTACAAGCTAGAGCCGAACTACAACGCCCCTTCATGACAAGAACATTTTTTATTTTGCTACAGTTTTATACGCGTGAATGCTCCTACCCGCTTTCCGTTAAAGATCGCTTATCAAAACCATTCTACATTCAACGCAACCAACTTTCAAACTGTGTATAGTACACAGTAGCTCGGCATTTTACTTCTATTTTTGCATTTCAGAGTTATAATAAACATATTTCTTTATTGTTGTTGAATTACATACATTACAGTAAATTAGGCCTACAGCTTTATAACACTTTTATAACAGCTTTTATTTTGCTGCAGTTTGCAGAAATCTTCGAAACGCGTGAACGCTCATAGGTTTTCTATTATTGCTGTATTACTATATTAACAATATTGGTTATTTTAATAATATCAGTGCATTTTACTTATAATATTGGCCAATATTGCATTTTTCTTATTGCAAGGGAGAGATATAAACGTGTAATATTTTCCTTCCATTGTTGTTGTTTGTCATGACCAAACACTTTTTAAATAAGTTTTCTAAAAACATATATAAATACCACAACTTCTCGATATTGCTACCTATGACGTTTTGAAATGTAAACAAAATTGTGTATTGGTTTTCTATTATTACTATATTAATAAAATTGATTATTCTAAGAATATCAGTGCATTTTACTTCTAATATTGGCCAATATTGCATTTCTCCTATTGCAGGGGGAAAATATAAACATCTTTTCCATTCATTATTGCTGTTTGTTGTATATAATAACACCCACACCCAGTACATTACAGCTACCATTGCAGTTATCCTATTGCACTGCAGAGCCATTTGATTGCTAATATTGCATTTCTCAACCATCAGTACCCTTTATTTTTTTGCCAATATCTCTGGCCATCTCTTTGGTCGTGGGCTGTATGACAGTGGAATTTCTAGTAATAATAATAATAATAATAATAATAATAATAAACAGGGACTTTCTTAACTCTGTTGAGTAAGATATGAAGTCAAGTAGCTTGTAAATGAACAATTATAACATTTCTTTGCGGTAAAATGTCAAAGTAAAACAAAAGATTAACTTTTGGCTAATCTTCACTAATCCTCACTGATCTATTATTAATATGCAAGCATTGATTGGTGCAGATCCTAAGCTTTGTGCATAAGCTTCAAGCTACCTGTTTAGGCTATAAAAAATTATCTTTTCATTGCAAAACACAATCTCACAATCTATATTTATTGATTCAGCACAACCATGAACTCACCCATTAACAAAGACTTTATAACTATGTTTATATAGCCAATTGTTCCAAGAAACGTCAATATCATGAATGTCTAATATAATCCGAAGATAAACAAAAAAGCCTTAGAAGTTGCTTGCTTCTCTTCAGAGGTTGACAAGTTTATTGGTTATTAACTCATGCACATTCTTATATTTGTTACATAACAGCTGACAACACTCATTGATGCACCATAAAACATGGTGACACTTCACCACTATTGCAGTGGTGTCGCTATTGCAGTGGTGCGGCACTATTAGCCTTTGTGCACAGCTCATCACTTTTGTGATTTGAGCACTCTGGTGCCAGCACATTGATTTTCTTAAAGTCTGCGAGGCAACTTAGTTGTTTCATGGCAGGAAGTCAACTCTCATGGGTAATGGGATTTGTGTCCCTTGCCAAATCTCTGAGCAGCTCTGATGAGGCTTCAATAGCCGATTCAGTACTGTCTGTTGCAAGAGTATTTGCTCCCTTACTTGGGTTTAGTTGGGCTCTCTGTAAGAGGTACAACACTATTTGCCTAAGTGTCTCAACTCTCTATGGACGTGAGATCGCTTCTGTCACCTTCCTCTACTATTGACATACATGTATATAGTCACTACAGGGAATGACTTTATACTCTACAGATAGTCAATAACAGACCCACTTCTCCTCTCTCTGTAAACTTGCAACCCTTTCTGCCCCCTTTTTTCTACTATTTACATAAATAGGGTAATTACTACAGGAAATGACTTCATACTCTTCAGTTAACCTATGGCTGACTTAAAATTCTAATAATGGTTTACAATAGTAGTAGCTCTGATTTTATTTTCCTCTTTCATATTTAAACAAATACTTTAAAAGCACCAAAAACTATAAAAAATAATATTTCGTGTCTGAACCTTAAGGATTATTTGCAACTTAAACTAGAAAATGATATTTTAGCTGCTAACAAGTTGTATCAGTTGTATTTAAGCATTCTCTAGGTTATGTACTGGCCAATCTATAATATGCAGAGGTTAAATTGTACAAGTAATACAAGCGCCGAAGTGATTGTCATAAGATTTCAATTGCACCCTCTTGGTACCCAGAATGTCTACAGTTTTTTAATTTTACCAAATCTGTTCGCAAAGTTCTCACATTTAAAAAAAAGTCTACTGATAATGACATTTCTGCTAACTGAATTATTTTTGTGAATCAAAGCAAACCATAATATATTGTTAAAAGTGTGCATGTAGTTATAATTACATCATAAAGGTTTCTATTGATTTTATACCCTACAGGATAAAAATATTTGATGGATTTAATAATTCACAATTCCGCGAACAGACGATTTCGCGAATTATTAAATTCGCGAATAATTAGTTCCATGTTAAACACAAGGGAGAATAACTACTGCCTCAAATTAAAAACTAGTCGCTATAGGCAGAAGTAGTAAACGTAGCTGAGTTGCAGATTTTTTTTAAATCATCGTCGGCATTTTGAGTTAAGCCCATTGCCAAGGCATCACACTTCTTTACAAAATCATTCAAGGTTGTCACAAGTTATTCGGAATTTTGCACGACATCATCATCAAAAAAATTCTCCTGCAGTTCTTTACATTGAAAAAACTCACAACTTGCCACAAGTTTTTGGTTCACTAAAGGCCTTCAAATTGATGAACATTCTTGAAAGCCTCTGGATGAAGCCAAAAATTTATAGCTTAGCCCGATCAACATTAAATTCTTTGCTAAACAGAAACCTAAACACTTGGTATACGTAAGTGAAGGTTTTCTTCTATTGCTAGCGGCTTTCATGGATTTACAGGCACTTTCTGTTACCATCACAGAGGGCCATCATGCGAAATGGGTTCACCAAGGCAGGAATATTGGAAACATGATTATATTACGTATATTTATATGTAGAGATATATCTATTTAGAAAATATTATATATACATATTTTATATATTGATATAAATCTATATAGGTATTTCGTAAGGATTTTTAGGGATATTTATATAAAGATATTTTATGTATGAATATATTATGATTAATTACAAACTTCAGTTCACAAATAAAATATTTCAAATACAAATAAAATTTTACAACAATGAATGGAGTAAATAAAAACAGGTTAGCCCATATGGCGGTTGTCTGGCAATAAAATCAAACTGATACTCTTGATAAGTAAATACTAGCGTGTAATTGTGCTCTCTGAATAGTTATTTTGGTAATATTAGCGCTATATTGCTGTCAGTATCTTGGGTCGATGTTAAAGGCAATCATCTCGCTACTACCTGGCTGGTAAGGCAATTATCATCATAACTCTCCTTGTGGCTTACAATTGCAACGTTCTGCCGGTTGGCCAAAAATTTGTGATCGTAAAGGCATTCTTGTTCCTTTATTACAACATATATATTCTTCTTGTTAGCAGCTGCGGTCACTTCTACCTCAATTTCAAGATCTTCATAAATGGTTGGTGATGTTCTAGGGATGACATCTACCACCCTTGCAGTCATTGTGCCTCCGTGTAGGATGGAAAAGAGGCTTACTCTATTTACTGCACAGGGTAAATAACCAACCGTTGCGCAGTCCACGTTTATTAGCTTTACTGAAAATGGGTTGTGCAGATTATTGGGCTCCTCTCTCACACTAAACGAATAGGAAAGCGGTAGGGATGGAAAAAATAAATATTGAATTTTACCAAAGAACCAAAGTAAGATTCAATTATTAATTTTGTAAATGGTTTTGAAAAAACTCATTACTTACCACAAGTTGTTGGTTCATCAAAGGCCAAAGCGATCAAAATTCGTGAAAACCTCTGGACGCATCAAGAAATTTACAGCTTGGTATGATCGACTCGTAGTTGTCAGCTAAATAGAATCCTAAACACTCAGTGTACCCATGTGAAGGTTAACTCTATTGCTAACTGCAATAGAGTTAGCTCTTAATAGAGAGTGTTAGTGTTCATCCGCGAATAAATTAATCCGCAAATATGCATGAAGAAGGCGGTTTGCGGGAAACTTAACTCCGCGATTATTTTCATCTTGTAGGGTATAAGACATGACAAACGCGTGTGGTTATAGAGTGTAACCACTTCTTTAGTTAGTTGCGTTCGTTTAATTTTGTTGTAGCAGACTATGGACTGCTTTTTATTACTTTCTAATTAGTAACCGTAAAGCAAGGTACTCAGATAGTGAAAGTAAAAACTGCCACCATAAATCCCAACCATTTATAAACGGTAAACAATAAAGTTTTGTTCAGGTTGTAGCTGAACCAAGATTGCACAAAAAAGAACAACCTATGATACGAGCAAAGCTGTTTCTAAATTCGCCATGAAGTATTTTGATAAGATAAAACGGTTTTGAAGGTTAGCAGGTTCATAGCTAGTTGATTCTAATTCTATTGAATACATTATTATTATCAAACAAAACTTGTTAACTTGACCTCGAAGCAATGAAAAAAAACTAAAATAAACCAAATGAGTGTTGTTTACCTGAAGCTGTGACCACTACTAGAGGAACTTGGTTTCTAGAAGACTGTTTGGTGTTTATTAATACAACACAACATAAGCCTTTTTGTTGGTAGTTAAGGTGATGAAATTTCTTTGTAGCATTGTGATGCATATAAAGACAAACTAACCCTCAGACAAAATATGGATTGCATACAACCCTCAGACAAACCCTCAGACAAAATATGGATTGCATACAAATAATTCACAAAGATACAAATGAGAGCATCAATGTTATTTTAGAGCAACAATAGAGCAAATTCATATTCACAGCCGATAAAGACAGTTGCGACAAGCTGAAAACTAAACTTTTTAAAGAGTTATGGAGGGTTTAAAAAACTCAATTAGTTATGTTTTTTTTATTTTTCATGTATAATGATATTTTAGACCTTTGTACACAATCTCTCATTTTTTTCTTCACATTTGTGCTCAAATTTTTAGAGCATTTTTGTCATTGCTTGTTAAACCAATTAGTTAGGCTGTGTTTTCAATATTTTGCTTTGGGTTTATATTTTGCATAAATAATGTTAAAATGATAAAAATAATTTCTATTCACTTTCTCAACTTATGCAATTTTTTGAATTGAACCAGTAGTTTTAGCCGAAGTGGTGATAACATTAATCCTTGCACCCTGTACGACCGTTCTGCTGCGGTCAGCAGCACTTGAAGGTTTATTCGGAGTGGTGTTACCTTTTCGGAGTTGTGGTACCTTTTTGCCATTGCGCTTGCATGTTAAAAGAACTAAAACCAAATCAGGGAAAGGGTTCAGGGGCGAGAGCTGTTCAAACAACACTTAATAGCATCTGTTGTAACGAATGAACTTGGTTAAACCATTTGATTTTGTTTTATTAAATAATTATAGTTGTTTATGAGATGAGATAACTCCAATGGAAACATACACTTTCACTCGGTTGATGCTTCATCATCAATCGGCTTCATCTGCAAATAAAATAATATACGTAATAGCACCATCCCTCCTGATAACAATTTCATTTTGCTGACAATTAATGTTTTAAAGATAGCAAACCTTCTAAATATCAACAACAGTAATTAGCTACGGGTGTCACAGCACACACAAAGCTAGAGTTTGGTGCATTGGTGGAATCTTTCTCAATGCCTGGTTAAGCATATTATGGATACACTCAGGTTAGCTTTGTTACTTTATTGCAATATACAGTATAGGAAATAGATGTCATTTTGACTGATGGGTCACACACGCACGCACGCACACACGCTCACTGCATGCACACACACGGCTACAGTCCTGCAAACTCCAACTCAAATGTATAAGCATGAAGCAGCTAATTGCAGAGAGTAGACAGCTGAAAGCTCTAAAAGTTCACATTAAAGTGACAAAATGCCAAACAGTTACAATACGTATTTTATTATTATTTTTAAGATATATAATGATACTCTAGACCTTAATATGCGGTCTGTGATTTTGCTCTTTTGATGTTTGCTCAAATTTATGCATTTTTTCATTATTACTTGGTAAACCAACCCTTCATAAGAAACTTTCATTGATGGGCAGTTAATCATAAAGCTTTGTACATGCCAATAACTGCCAATATGCACTTTATTCAAGAAATTCAGAAATTCCCACAATTTCCCATTAAAATCCATAAGTATGAGGAGGCTAATTGCAACGAGTATATAGCTAAGAGCTTTTAAAGGTCCTAAGAGTTTAAAAAACTCAACTCGTAAGTTATTTGGTTTTTATTTAAACATTTATAATGATACTCAAGGCCATATACAATCTGTGATTTTTGTTCTATATATGTGTTCTCAAATATTTAGCATGTTTTCATCATTGCTTGTTAAAACAATTATTTGGACTTCCACTATCACTTTGGATTCATATTTTATATAAAGTATGTTTACAATGAAAGAACAGAGCAAAGTGAAGTATTATCTTTGCTGACTTTGAAAGGCTATGTCAAATCAAAATTTGTAAAACTGCTCAATCTTGTGCTGAACTCATTTAGATGCTACATCATGCTGTTCAAAATCATCACAGCATAAAGTTTCTTTGTCAGCAAATGATGAGGTGGCCTTAAATAAAGAGAAGCTACTTGAAATTTAAGCCACTCTTTTTTGTACTAACATTGTCTTGTTTAAATACAATTATAGAAGGACAAACAAACTTGCTAGAGGCTTGAATAGCTGCAGCTTTGTGATTGAGGCTCATAGAGACATGATAAAACTTGTGGTAAGCCTGGCCATTGTAGTGGTAGACTCATTTTAGTCGCTACATCATGCTACCATTCCAAATAATCGTAGCGTAACAGTTTTGTCCACATATCATGAAGCAGGGTAGTCGTTTTAAATCTAATTCATTTCTACTTCTGTTAGTAACACTATTCAGTTTAAATACAATCAAAGAAGGACAAGCAAACTGGTTAGAGATTTGAATGGCCGCAACTTTCTGATTGAGGCTATTACAGATATGCCAGAAATAAAGGTTACTCAGCGGGGTAGATAGAAAAAGCTGAAGGTTTGTATGCTTGTGTATGAAATATGACTAGTGTTTTGCAACCATATTGTTGAGACCGTGATATTCTAGCCTATATTCAAATTCAACAAATCATTTCAAACATTTTATTATTTGGTTAAAGCTGTAATAAGCTCTACTAACGTAAAATAAGTTTTACATGAGGGAGACGGCGGCGCATTGACACAAAATTCAAACATTATGAATTCAAATGGGCTATTTCGTAGCAATTTTGATGTAACTCAAAGTAATTATGAAATATTTTGATAAACATACATGTATTTTCTTATAATCATAATACCATGTGATGAATAATTCAGAATTCATCATCAATTTTCTAACTCCTTTTTAATGTCCCAATGCAACCTAATATCAGGGTGCGTTGGGAAAGTAGTGGGGTGCATTGAGGCTATATCATTAAGTCTTCATCAGCTGCAGTATCGCTAAACAATAAAAACAAGTCTATTTTTCATATTTTATTTTATTTAAACTAAGTTGCATGGGTACAAGTAGGCCTATAAGTTTTGAGTCACATCTGACTGTATTAACTTACAATGTATATCAACATCAAATAAAAACTGTTCTGCCAGTCTCTTAGACCCACCGCAATTAGTAAAAGAATCGTGATGACTTGGTCTGATGACTTGGTCTGATGGCTTGGTCTGATGACTTGGTCAGATGACTTGGTCTGATGACTTGGTCTGATGACTTGGTCTGATGACTTGGTCGGATGACTTGGTCTGATGACTTGGTCATCATCAACATCACATCTTTCATCACCAATCATGAAGTATCGTGTTCCAGTTTGTACTTTTAGGGACTTGAACTTTGAGATTTTCTCAGGTGTAAGTTCTCTTTTCTATGATCTCAACATAGTAAACCAACTTTTTTCTTCAAGGTGTACCGTATTCGCACAAAATCTCTACTACAATATTTTCTAGGTTTATTTATTCATTGCACTTTCTATCTAAGACTCAATATCATCGTCAACCAACTGTGCCAATAAATTGTTTGATTCTTCATCCATTGTCTCAAAGGTTGGGGATCTCCGTTTTCATCTTTGTTGATGTTTACTTCTTCGGACCCTATAGCTGGACTAGCACGCATAATGACAGGTATGAAGGAATTTCTGTGGTTTTCATTCTGAGCCAGTTACTATACTTCCAGAAACAGTGAGCCTGTTCTGGTGTAATTGATTGATCTCGATTAGTTACTATAGGCTAGCGGCTGAAGTGAAAAGCAAGTTTGAATCACCGACTGACTGTTAAGGCATTGTTTCCACTGCGCTATTAGAGTAAGACGCTGGAAAATTTCTGTCAGTTAAACTTACTGCAAACAGTCGGCTTCTGTAAAACATCCAGGTTATATGGCAAAATTTAAAATGCTTTAAACTCTGCAGTTATATTTGCAGATCTATTTTGAAGATTGGCCCTGTTCACTTGCATTCTTTGCTCTGGTAAAATAACGCGAAAGTATCGACTTCTTGAAGTTAAAGTCTGTAGATACTATTTACGATGTAGATTTTCCATCTAGCAATAGTTGTTCAGCAGCTGGATTATGCTCATCCGTATGACTAATGCATGTGATTGGTTTTCAATTACCGATCATGTTTCTCTGTAATAAAACTTTATAATACGTTTTATGCATTTTTTAAGCAAATAGCGTTTACTGATTCCTGTTACTTGTGGCTAAGGCTAACATTGCATTGATAAAATTCATCGTATATAATATTTCACTTTACTTGCATTTCTGTAGTTGTAAACTAACAATGCAAAAAAGCAAGATAGTTCATAGGGTGCATTGGAACACATAAGTGTGTTTTAGGACATGTCATAATGCATGACAGATTTGAAAGAATTTCTGTGATTGCCTGCTCTGGTGTAATTGATTGATCTCAATTAGTTAGGTACAAGTTGGTTACAAGTAGGCCTACCCTAGGACACTTATGTATAGACATACACACATTGATAGTCCAGGAGACAAATGGCAGCAAGCGATCAAATTGCATTATCGATCTCATCTACACATTTCTATCTGCGGTTCACAAATACAAACTACCGTACTTTTCGGACTATTAGCCGCCACTTTTTTATGATGATTTGAGACATACGGCTTATATAGTGACTAATCTGTGGCTTTTTCTTTCACTGCTAGAGCGCACTAATGGGAATCTCCAATCACTATGTTTCCATGATGCGCAGTGTTTCGGAGTTGCGCTATCTCCGAATCATGGAAACGGCATCTTCGCACTGAAATCACTGCGCACTGATCAGTGCGAAGCCAGTGCAAATTCACAGCAAGGAAACAGCGACTGCGCAGTAGCTGCGCATAGCTCTCAGGCCGTGGAGACGGATTCTTCGAGGGCCATAAACTAGTACAAAAGTTGTCCTGTTAATCTTGTTTTTTTCTATTCTTCCGATCTTCTTTCACCTAAATTTAATTATGGTCTGCATTCACGAGGATGATGAGGTGATTACTTTCCTGGACTTTGTTATCGATGCCAACACTTTTCGAAAAATAGGTGGAAAGTCCTAAATTAACGTTTAAATAATATATTACTTGTAAATATATTATTAAATATATTAAATATATAAATCTTAAATATATTACTTTGTAAAAATTGTGTTAAGGTTTTTAAAACCTTGTGAATGTGTATGGTAAATAAAAGTATAATGACGACAGAATCATAAAAAGACCGTTTATGACGTTCGGTATCCACGATCGGCTCTGTTTCTCCATCAGGCGATTCGATTTATACAATTTCTCTTCTCTGGCTAATTTGCTTAAAACCACTGCGCAGCATGGAAACGTGCAATCCCCTTGACTTCGGAGGGGGCTGCTTCGCAGTACTGCGCACCATGGAAACATAGTGAATTAGTGCGCTTCTAGCAGTGAAAGAAAATACGAAACAATGCCTCACGGTACTGTCTCGTTAAGCACTAAGTTAAAAAGCGTCGGATTATACGAAACTGTACCGTTCTGCACTGTTCCGTTTTAAATGGCAAAGTTGCTGCCACGTTAAAAAGCACAGTTCTTAGTTCTGTGGTCTATACTAAGGTGCGGCTTATGTATTGTTTCATTATCGTTTTTTGGAAAATAAAGCAGATGCAGCTTATATAGAGGTGCGGTTTATAGTCCGAAAAGTACGGTATTCCCAAATTGAAAAATATTTCGTATCAGTGAACTGGACCTGAGGAATCTAATAATGTTGGTTCCACTGCATTTATTTTCACATCACTATATTTTCGCACTCATCAGAGCTGCGAAATTAAGTTGCAGCAAAATTTTCCTCTGTATGCTACTCACGAAACTAAATACTAGCAAAATATAAGTGTCCTTGTGTATACGTATTCAGTTATATGGTTCAAATCTGACTGTATTAACTTATATCAACATCAAATGAAAACTGTTCTACCAGTCTCTAAGCCACACCGCAATTTGTAAGCAGAGAAAAGATCATGATGACTTGGTCATCATCAAATTCACATCTTTGGGTGCTTTGAGACATGTCCTAATGCATCCTGTCTCATAGTGCCCTGACAGCACTCAAAAGACTTGAACTATTCTTAGGTAAAAAACTTTACAGGCCTAGTTCAACGTTATTGTGCCAAGCAAAAGTTTAGAATAGGGTGGTTTCACAAAATAACATATCTCACTCGGGTGTGTTTTTTCCTGCTTATTTAGCAAATTTAACTCCCCCTAAAGATTTAGCTTTGCTAGAGAAAAGCGATTAAGTGCTCACCAAAATTTCTTTCTTCATGCAATGTGGGTAAATTTAATATAGCTGAGCAGTGATTTCGTGTCCTCATTCTTGTAAGTGGAAAAACAACTACACAAATTGTTTTAGTTGGAACTTCAGCCTGTCCCAATGCACTGTGTGTGCCAATGCCTCAGCTTTCTCTACCTAGGGATTGATGAGTACTTGTTTTATTTGTTTAAAGAATTCTCACCACCCTTAAATACCTATTCACTTTATATTTTTATTGCCTGTTTAGGAAATATAAACTAATAAAAACAAAATCAAATTAAAGCTTCTAAACTACCAGATGCAGAGGGAGGACAAGAAGAGAGAGATGAGAAAGAGAGGAAGAGAGAGCGAGAAAAAAAAAGGAAGGAAAGAAGGGAGAATGAAGGACAGAAAGAGATAGAAAGGGGCAGAAAGGGGGAAAGAGGAGATAGACGGAGAGAGAGGGAAAGGGAGAGAGAGGAGAGAGAGGGAGAGAGAGGGAAAGGGAGAGAGAGGAGAGAGAGGGAGAGAGAGGGAAAGAGAGAGAGAGGGAAAGAGAGAGAGAGGGGGAGAGAGAGAGAGGGAGAGAGGGAGAGAGAGGAGATAGACGGAAAGAGAGGGAGAGAGAGAGGGAGAGAGAGAAAGAAAGAGGAAGAGAGAGAGGGAGAGTGCCAGAGACATCGATTAATTTTATATAATTATATTTGTATATAAAGAACTTGCTAGTGTGAATACCGCTTATGCTTATATTTTGACATTATTAATAATATGAATTGGTCTATGTAACTACCTTGATCTATGCTACCTCAGAACGCTTATGGACCAAATAAACTGCTCAATTTGTGACATCACCTAATGCACTTATGTTAAATAATACATGGTTACAGTCATTAACTACCATGACCACAGCAAGTTCTTTTCAATAACAGGTAAATATGCAAGCAAGATTATCACCATACTGTTGATCAGATATGAATCAAAAACTTGCAAATATAAAAAGGTTACCCGAATGCAGACTACAGTTCATTGTTTATGGCAAGTGAGCGGTTGACAGATGAATTAGTTTACTTCATCAACATATATCAACTTTTTAAGCTACTCATTATTTTCTTATAGCTTATGACCTCATGACCTTATGACCTTTGTTTTTTACAGTATTTAACTTTGACACCTACTAGCCCCCAAATGAATCCAAACTTGTGAGCATTATGAAATAATCATAACTGCACATTTGCAAGTAATTACTGACGCCCAGGTGTAAAAAAATGTGTTACATTTAAAACTAAGATTAAATTACATTACATGAAAATATATTACAGTTGCAGTAAATGTTGCATGTGGTTGCATTAGCAGTACAATTGCAGTAGAAAGCATGTTACATCCATGGAGTATGCATAATAGTTGCATTGCATACTTGTACTACTGCACATTACACAGTATAAGTGCAGTAACAGTATTACCTACTGAACAGTGTGCAGGGCTGGATTCAGTGGGAGCATTGCTAGTGGGCTAGAGCTAGATGCAGTTTGAGGTTCTGCATTACTCTTGCTATAAGGTCAACCAACCCTATCTGTGAGACTCTATCTGTGAGTCAGCCATTCGAAGATTATCGAACCATAAAAACACTGGGGTATGAATAAAGCTTTAAAACTAAAAACTGCAGCTTCAGAATTGTTACGTGCTCATACTCTGCACCAAAATGAGCACATTAGATGGTAGATGGTTAGATGTGATAGTATTTGAACCCAAGCACTTAAATAAATGTTATTAATAATTTGTATAAATTTGTTTTCTAGCATTGAAGTATGCTTATGGTTTAATGTGGTACAGTTAACCTCTGGACATTGATTTCAATTTTGTAGGCTTTTTATTAAGATTTTTAACTTTGACACCTACTGGCCCTCAGATAGATTAAAAATTGAGAGCATTATGACAAAATCTCAACTTTGTATATATAAGTGCTTACTCATGCCCAGATTTAAAACAGTATGTTACCTTACAAAATATATTTTAGTTGCTTTGCATTACAATGCATTGAAATTGTAGTAAATACTTATGTAGTTGCATTAGCAGTACAGTTTTAGTAGTAAGCGTGCCACAGCCATGAAGTATGCAATATAATTGCATTGTCAGTACTACTTGGCAGTACACGCTATTAGTGCAGTACTAATGTTACCTATCGTGCAGTGGTCAGTACTGTACGCAGTAGGAGTGTTACTATTGCGCTAGAGTTAGATGTGTTAGGAACTTTTGTATTACACTTGCTATCTAGTCAAAGCAATTTTTGAAAGTAATCATCACAGAATCAGTTGTTGAATATACTTTGACACAACCACAACACAACTGTGCGATGTGAACACTGCTTAAAGATGTGGTTGCGTCAAATTTGAGTTGATTTTAAAAGAAATTATTTTTCTTTGTCTATCAGTTGATATGTTGTTTGTTGTGTTAGGCGATCTCATTGTCAAGATATTTGAAAATTAAAATCGAAAAAATTTGATCGCGGTAAAACTGCTCAGGCCAAAAAAACATGCCCAGACTTGCCCAAAATGGTGTAACGTGTGATAAAACCTGTTTCTATATCTCGTATTCACATCAGCTATTGCGATAAAAGTCTAGTCCTATGCAGCTCTATTGGCGTATATTTTATCTTGCATTTGCTCGTGTTGACTAGAATAAAATTTTAAATCCAGCTACAGATGCATTATTACTAACGTCTCACAGGCCTCAAATGAGGAAAATTAAAAACTTGTCATATTAGCTTCTTCTAAATGCTGTGTAAACATCATAGTACTGACTACCAATTCAACCGGCCTACGGTAATTCTGACAAGCAAACTATGTAGAATAATGTCTTTGTATCGGCACAGTTTCGTCGCTACCCACACTAACGATATACAGCCTTCCAAAAGCCTCGCCCGCATTATGTCCGTCACCTATCTTGTGGGTGGGGTTGTATATCATTGCCCACACCAAAAACCAGTTTCTTACTACCGTAAGTGAAATAAGCAAACTGCGTCTTTGAAATGAATATTTTGCGAAACCAACTACAACCCTAAAAGTCATGTACATTGTGTAGTCGACTGTCAACGTTATCGAGTTATTATTGGTATCAATGTGTAG
The DNA here is from genome assembly GCF_963576615.1 of Watersipora subatra. NCBI lineage: Eukaryota > Metazoa > Bryozoa > Gymnolaemata > Cheilostomatida > Watersiporidae > Watersipora > Watersipora subatra. The sequence continues at coordinate 58,800,665 of NC_088713.1, forward strand.
AAAAAATTCACTGCTCACATTTGATTAGTTGATTCAAGTAGTAAACAAGGTCGAGCTATGCAAAAGTGCCTGTCCATGCAGCTCTGGTTGCACTGGTGATAAAACAGACACGTAAGAACAATAGACATGGTTTTATTGAATGCATGAAGTATATTTGTGAAAATATTTTGACGAATAAGGTTGCATGAAAGTGTAAACAGAAACCATCTACCACAGCTACGTCCCATTTGACCCGTTTTGGAAAGAGAATCCAAACTACGGGGGTCTCGTGTGGCTGCGATTAACTGTTCGTTTTTGAGCTTTTAAGAGCTTGTAATCACATTTCCACATATTTGGCACCTACAACACAACAGAGTAAGACATGGTAAATATTTTGATACTAAATAACTGTAATGTGAATTTTGTTGCAAGTCAACCTTTAAAAAAAACTGCTGCTGCTATAGCATGAGTTCTGCCTCACTATGGTGTGAGATTTACTTCCCGTTATTACTATAGCCTGAGGTTTACTGCGAAATTATTCCTTCTTCATACATGTAGATAAAACGCATTTCATACATTTTTTAAGCAACAAACATTTAACTTGTACATATTTTAGAAATGACTTGTAAAAATAATTGGAATTAATAAAAAATGGAAAAAAATGGAAATAATTACATTAAAAAAAGGAATGTTAAAGGTAAAAAATGAGCATGTTATCATATATTTTCATATGTTAATTCTAGCAATACATAATTCATGCATATTCTGTGATATCTTATTTACGCTGAGGAAAAACGGATTTAGGAGCACTGTTCGCTATTTATATGGACAGGCCATATTTTTGATGGATTTGCGCTAGAATGGTTTGCCAGTTGGCCATAAAATTTTTCAGTCTCTCTTTCATTTAGGTAACTCGCTGCCTAAATGAAGGGCTAGTTTGTTAATAAGTATCTCTGTAACTTTTCACATTCAGGTAAAAAGTTTCATGTAAAACATTTCATACATACGTATAAAATGTTACTGTTGCAGTAGTAGCTATGCAGTAAAACCTTGAATACGACAATTACACCGGTACCTCTCAATATTGGTACAAAGATAAGAAGGGAAGCAAAATCTGACAAACTAGAGGGGAAAATGGGGAGACAATTCCTACTCAAAATAGCACAAAATCAAGCTGTACGCATAAAAAGTTTTCAGTCTTTACAGTTTTAGCGAATGATTAAACTAGAGGTTTTACCATTCGCTAAAAACGGGAAGTTAATGCCGTCAACAAAATTTGAAATAACAAAACAAACATTGAGGTTTATATAAATGAAAATTTCACTTGAAATATTATAATGCTGATGCGAATAATGTCACATTTATATACTACATCTATAAAACAAGAGCAATAATAAACATATTTCTATCAATATCTAGGTCAAAAAATTATCTGTTCTACGTCTCTCGTGTAGTACACACAGCTCTAATTGGGAAACTGATGTTAGTGATGACATTTGACTGTCTTCATTCATTTCATTGTCTTCTATTTATCCTTAGCTTTGCTTCAGACCTAAATACTTACATAAAGCACCACTAGTAGTAGCATCTACCTTGCAGTAAAAAGTCTAGTAAGCCCACAGCAGGAGCGATATGATGAACATAATTTTGCGTTTTACATTAATAGAAATAATTTTTATGGTTGTTACTGTGTATAATATATACCCTTTAAGTATTTGATTTTAAAATATATATTTGAAAAACATTTTTAATTACAGAGTTGTTACATTATTTTAAGGCAATTGAATTTTTCTTATAATCAAAACTGTTCTTTGTATTTCTCAGGCTTTTCTATACAGCGTGTGCCTGACAATCAGCTGGTCTGTCATAAAAAGTGACAGACAGAATCATCAAGCAATCAAAATTTATGTAAATATAGTAAAGTTTGCTGCTAGAATTTAGCGATAGTGCCAGAAGCAGTCCAATCACCTGCAAATCATTTTCAAACTTTTTCTAATTCACTTCAAATTGTGCGAAGAAGTGAGTTTTTTGCTAGCGTGATATGTTGAACCCCGGCACCTGCTTGTCCATGTGACACAATTAAATGCACAAGGCCTAATAAAGACAGCGTTCCTGTATTCAGATTTTTGTTAATAAAAACTTAGTTTAAATCAACAATTTTGTACTTTGAACGTTTTGTTTTTATTAACCCAACATATCTATGATTTTCATTTGTTTTTTTTCTATTCGTATTATTTGTATCAGTATCAAATCACTTTTCATTGTAATCATTGTAACAATAATTATTAATCTGGCATTACTTGTCATTTTTCGTTTTATTCTTAGTTTATTTGAATTAAATTGGACAAAACAAGTTTCTTATGATATGAAGCGTAAAGATTATGGTGGTAACTGCTGTGTATGCTGAATAAAAAATAATTTTTTAAATCGAACATGTTTTCATTAACGTGGCAATGTCAGCTTTCAGCTAGTTTTATTATAAATCTTGATGTATCTTCTGAACATTTTAGAAAATTCGCTAATCAACCATAGCTGAATGATGAGCCAAATAATTGGGCATTTCCTATACGCGAATTTACTTGTGTTCGGAAGCTTCAACCACTTCAACGACTACAAACTCGTCTGCTATTCCTCCAGCTTGCCACAACACATTATTTGTCCTCAGTGAGCTTTAACTTACAGGGTGAACAAAAACTAAGAGCTAGAGTTGAAGGTCAGAAACTAGTAACAAACGTTAGCTGAGTACCCTTTGTATACAGCCCTGTGTATGATATGATGTAATCATAAGTGTGTAGGTTGTTTAGTTGAAAGGAAATAATAATCTCATGGACAGCTGTCATCACTATGCTGGCACAGCTTGCCTGCATTGCTTGATCATAGCATAGACCAGGGAATGTGCGGTAATTACGGGCTGTGAGGTATCATGTGATGAACTGTCTAAAGCCTGGTTTCCATATTACAGCGCAAGGTACGCAACAAGGCGCATGACGTCGTGCGTAGGCCGGCTGTGATGTGGAAATGTCAACGAACGAGGATCGCGCGACGTGCATACGCTGATCGCAAGGATCCAACAGAATAGATCCTTGCAACGGGTGCGCGCAATGATGTATCCACCAATACACCGCTCGACCTTTTCAACCTATCTCACAATTCAAACGGAGGGCTGTTTTCTGAAGAAATTGGTCTCCCGTACAAAAAAGTAAGGAAATTACCCAACCTGTTCAATGCAAGCATGGCGCCTACGCACGCTATGGAAACACTGCATTGCAGCCCAAGCAATACATTGCGCACGATCACTGGGCCACGCATGATCATTGCGCTGTCATATGGAAACCAGGCTTTACTCACGTTTTTGCTTACATGGCTGTGTTGTTAATCATCAATCGTGTTATTTCTTGTAGATTGCTTGGATTTGGATACTTGGATACTTTCTTATAGATTTCTTGGAAAATGGTTTTTGAAACAATACAGTGACGCCTGACCTGCTTTTCATTGTGGGGTATGTACCTGACCTGCTAGTTATTCTGGAGTATGTACTAAGATTATATAACTTGGCGATTATTTTTAAATTATTTCTCTTCTGTCTCTCATTGATGTAATTTTAATTTAGATACTAGGCTGTGAGAAATGTAGCATTTGACAATAAACATTTTTGCCAGCTATTTTATTATTTTTCCATGCGCTTCGAAGGAAATTTAGAAGTGTATTTATTGTTTATTATTTATTTAAAATTTAATGGTTTGTATAGCAATCATAACATAAATAATAACACACATGTAAATGGTGGTATTTAAAACCAATCATGACATTGAATTAAAATGATTGTTATTGATAATTGATCGTTATCTGTGTTATAATATTAAAAAAGTTCATAGTCTAATATGTCATAGTTAGCCTCTCAACCTTGATTTCAACTTATTTTAGTTTATCTATCTGACCCTGACTGTCTGTCGCAGATGAAGCCAGTCATCCGAGGGTCATTAAGTGGTCATAATGAATGACAGATGATAACTGTAACAGATGACTATAATGAAATAGTAATAAATGCCTGTGGATAAGTATTCCCAGATGCTCAGTTGCAAAATGCATTGCAGTTGCAGCAAACTTGCATTAGCAGTGCATTAGCAGTAGTAAATCTGTACTGGCCATGCCCCACGCAGTATAAGTGCAATGCATATTTTTACTACTGTTGAGTATGCAGTATACACGCATTACAACTATTTTTATTGCATAATAAGCAGTATTGGTGCAGTGGCAGCATTACCTACTGCACAGTGTGCAGCTTTGAATGCCGTTGGGGTGTTGCTTATAGTGAGAATTACTTTTTTTAGACGCAGTGGAAAATTTTGCATTGTCCTCTACATACCAGCACAGCATGTTTTCTTTTAAACTCATCACAGCCTCAAGTGTTTAATTGACTGACCAACCACAGCACAATTTCAAGATGTAAATGCTGTTCACACTTGCATAAGACTAGGCAAACACATGCATCATACTTTATAATTACAGTTGGCAGTCGTGTGCACAGGTGAAATCGTAACAGGTAATCAGCATGTGCATAGTTAACTTACTACCAAATTAATTTCTTTGCTGAGACATAATTATGTATTCGGTAAAACCTAATATTTGACAGGGGTGTGTATAAACCATCATAGCTTCTGGAGCGAAATTTCAAAAATATTTTTAACACAAAATTGATCATCATAAAATTTTACATAAGCTGCTGTCATAAAAAATATGGCAAGTTCATTGCAAATCAATAATAAACCCTTTTTCGGTTATTTTGACAGAAGTTGAAACATGTCTGAGTTGAACGATTGATCGATATTACTAAAGCTTGCGGTAAAATTATTACTGATAAAATGTGAATAATAACTTTCAGTAGTACTATTATTCAATAAAAATCACCCAAAGTCCATAGATCTAAAACTTCTAAAGATTTGACGCAGAAATGCATCTAGCACTACTGGTCGTTGCTATCAATAATCTACAATAAAAAAATTAAATTTTTGGAAAGCAAAACTACACTCAGAATGGGCCAAAGATTTTACTGGCTCAATGCATAAAAATAACATTTTCCTTTTGTTTAAGTAAAGATACAGTAAAGTAAGATAGTAGTACAGTGGTTAAAATTGCAGACTTTAAGTTGGATTTCTTGAGTTCAACTCCTACGTGAGGCAATTTTGTTCCAATTGGGATGGCTTTTAACCGACGGATGAACAGATAGACAAACAGCGCTATAGTAATAACATAAATTTAGTTAACAAAGTAATAAGCTTTGTTACGTTATATTGTGTGGTGATGGTTAAATGGTGGTATTCTTATCTGTTATTGTTGTAAATACAATCTCTCATTTGTTTATTTTTTTCATGGCCCTGTTTGTTTTGTCGTATGTAACTTGCAACTGTTAGCTCTGTTTGATGTACTTTGCTGACATTCAATCAATTATGTCTTTTTTTCTGTAACCCTGCTCCAGGCCCATTGTATACAAACCTTTTGATAATCATAGCTTGTACAGATACGTACTTTGTCATAAATATCTTAAATTGGTCAATATCTTCATTACAAGCTGTTGCTTACACGGGTTGGCTGATGCGGTCTTGTAAATAGTGAGTTCATTGAATGTACCCAGTTTTTGTATTGGCTTTGCTGTCGCTTAAAATTCCGTATCATTTGATATCTTGTGCGTGCTTATTTATTACAAGTTATGCATAATACCGTGAAATGTGAAAGAGAGTTAAGAAGAGTTCCTACAGAGTAAACTTGAACACTCTTATAACATAAATAATCCATAATTGCACTTAGTTCTGAGTACATATTAGACATGCATAAATTATGCATGTCTAATCCAGTCCAATGTCTAATTTAAATTATGTGTCCACACTATCTACAGTATTTGTTTTTCACTAATTAAATTTGTTGAACCTTTTTAAAAACTGAGTGCACTTTATCACTTTTTTTACGGCTTCATTATCTAAACAGAAACAAATTGGCTGCTTGCAGATGTGACACAGGTTGCTTTAGGATATAAGAGCAAAGCTACCTGTAAAGATATTGATATCAATGTTTTCGAGGTGAGCTCTGGAGTACTTTATCGCCAATGATGTACATGTGCGTAGTGTATAACACTTGTTATATATGTCAATTTACTTTTCCACCTTGTGTATTGTGTTTGAGAACAATGATAGTTGATTTTTATAAGTATTATTACAAGGTAATGATATGTTGATTATTTTGAAAGTTTATCCTAAAACCTGTATTTGAACGCCACCTGTATTTGAGCGCCACCTTTATTTGAATGCCACCTTTCTTTAATGACACTATAAGAGAAGGATTGAAAAATAAAGTACCACTCTTTAATTGAGTGTCACTTCTATTTGATCACCATCATTTGATATTTTTTATCTTTGTGGTCCTGTAACAGCAAGTGATTAGTAGAAAAATTTCGACAAAACTGCACTAATAATAACTCAATTATGTCCATAACAAAGTAATAATAATTTCATTTGTTTTTTTTCATTCCATCAGAGTTCATTTTCCAACTCTAAGTATTAAGGTTTTTTCTTAAAACTTTTACTGCCACACCATAAAAACAATTAATAAAAGTACAGGCTAATAATAGTTCCTTGTTTAATGCGGTCTTTATGCTTTGATGTATGTGAAAAGAGTTTTAACGCCTATGATGAAATCTGTAGAACTACTACATATTTTGAGGCTAAAGGTTTGAGGTTATTTTTATTACATGTGGTTTTTTCATTTACATTAGAAGTATATACACCAAGTAGCAAAGTTTTACTTTGATAAAAAAAAGTTTGAACACTAATATCAACTAGCTCAACCGTGCAAAAAGAAGTTGAAGTCAAAGGACGCAGTAGAAGGTAGAACAGCCGAAAGAATATAAAATGGTTTAAATGAAAGTAACAACTAAGAAGCAACTGGCCGAGCAAATGATGCCGATATTTTTGTTTCAAAAGTGTTAATTTTTGTGTATAAGTATCATATAAATATCGTTTATCTGTGCCACTTGTTGTTGAATATATTTTTGCAGCATTAAATAAATTATTATTGTATAATTTGTTAGTGCGCCATTTTATAGCATACTATTTGATGGCATAATTATGGTAATCTGAACTCGGCTTACAATAAATCAATGCTCACACCTCCTTTTCTATGGCACATGAAAAAACTAGTTTTGGCTGCAAACTGTAACAATCATGTCATTGAGTATGATGAGCTTCTATGTAACATTGTTAAATCTACTATATAAAAGCAATCGTTGTCTGTGTGTGTGCGTGTGCGTGTGCGTGCGTGCGCGCGCGTGTGCGTGCGTGCGTGTGTGTGTGTGCGTGTGCATGCATCTGTGTTGAATTGGTTTCAAAACATCTAAAACAAACGATCACACAGCTTTATTGTATTTGATATAGTTGAATATTACTCTTCCATCACCAAGGATCTAAGGACCAAAGCTCTCGATAATGCATCCAACTTCACCAATATCACTAACGAACACCGTAACATTATATTTCAACAATTGGCGATAAATAGCAAATTGCTGTAAAGCATTTAGACTATTAAGCTCTACTTGCAATAAACAATTCATTGCTTGTCAAGTAAAGTAGTTATTTTTGCTATTACATGTGTATATAATCATTACACTTCGCGTAAATACATCTACGGCTCAAGAACATGAAACTTCAAAGTAATTTTGTTCGGTTTTCAGCTTATGTAGAATTTTTCTTTATTTTGAGTCAACTGTTTCATCATGAAACATGTTAATATAGCTTTTTTAGCTACTGTCTAAATTTAAAGCAATTTTCTTCTTCTTAGTTTCAGGTCAGTAAGTGTACTTACAGCATACACTTTTTGATATGGTTGGTTATTGCTGAGAAAAATTCTGATCGAAATGATACTTCTATGAAAATAGCTTACTGCTGTAGACTACAATCCTATTCTGGTGTTTAAAATTATTGCCAGTTAGAAATGTGGTGAATAGCAACTCAAGCTCTACTGTATCAAATACTTGGTGAAATACTGGCTAGACAGAGGTACATAGAAATCATGTAAGTAGAGAAACCGATCATAGCACGGTACACAAACACAAGAAATTGTTCAGTCTATCAATTTAAGAAAAACTTTAGTTAGAGTTTCAGTAGGTAGGACACAAGTTGTCTATACAATTTGACACTTTATCAGCAGTATTACTGATTGTATTGACAACTCTTATCATATAGAGCTATCAAAATAAGGTTTTACTAATATTGTGGATTGCCAGAATTTCTGTGTTTATGCATCTAAATTAGGAAGGAATGATACTGCTCTTAATATTGTTTTAATGAAAACTTTGCATATCTAAATTAATCAACTAATTGAATTAATTAATTGATTATTAATTAATTAATCAAATGATCATATTAAATAATTGATCAACTTAATATTTTCATGGTAGCACAATCAACTACAGTTTAGACCAGAAGTGTTTAGGTTAAAAAATAACTTCATTGGTAAAGCTCATTGTCTTTTATTTTTGTTTAAAGCTGACTTGTGCCGATGACAACTCCAAACCAAAGCTTTTTTCAAATGAAATGGAAATAAAATACTTTTAAAGAAAGATTTCCTTTAAAAGGTTGCATTATAATTCTTACAAAAAAACTTCAACAAGTTGGGAATTGCAATCTGCAATCATGGAAATAGAATTGTGTGGATTTTCAGTATGAGGCATTTTTGGTGTCAAATACAAGAAGTACATCTGCTACTATAAGATGTTGCATAAAACTCCTTGACACAAGTCTGACCTATTTACAAACTTTTTAAAATAACAGGATGTATCACCTTTTAGCATATATTCGTTGAAAGCATCTTTGAGATTTTGGGACAGTCCAGAAGCCTAGTGGCGCACAACATTATTTTTATTTGTAACCTTTTTCGTACCGAAACCGACTATATTAAAATAAGAAACTTGGGTCAGCGTGCCAATCCTGTAAAATCCCGCCTAAATTGAGTCTTCTACAGACCTCTTTTAAATCATTTTATTTGTTCAGAAAATTGCATTATAACTTTTAACTTTTGACTTGAACAATTACGATAGGCTTTGTACCACTATTTTGAGGCTATTAATTGTGCCTAATACGCATGTGCAAAAAGTACACGTAGGAACAATTTGGTCTTTTTTATGAAAATCTATTCAACTTGAACGCCACGATTCCCTGAGCTCTGCCAAAAAAATTTATTTGGATGAAAACATCAACTGGTTTGGAAGTGAAGAAAAGGATTTCAGGTCAGAAGAAAGTGGGGAAGACGTTGGAAGTAAAAAATAAGATTAACAGAGTGAATCGGATTGCAAAATTGAGAGTAAAAAAGCCGGTGTCGAAACAAGGGATAATGATAGATTTCAAAGAGGAGCTGATTTGAAATCAAAATAGTTATGTTTTAAGACACATTGGTAAGAGTAAGTATTAGAATTTCTAGATAGATAAGTAATTTTGATTATTTAAAGTTTTTTATAGCATCAGCCATCATGAATGTCATAGTTAACGAAATGAATAGATATGGCCTTCAAAAGCATGACGATGCCTAGGAGCCTGTTGCTAATAAAGATGTTTGGCGAGTTTTTGGTTTAGTTTTGCTTATGGATATTCTCAAAAAGCCTACTCCGCTGTCCTACTGGTCTACCAATCATTTATTATCTACACCAATTTCTGGCAAAAACGGTTTCAAGAAGCAGGTCTTTTATGGTTTTAAACAGCTTGCAATTCACTGAAATTTTTGAAGACTCTGCTGGCAATAAAATGTTTAAGCTAGGAAATATATTTGCCATTATATGCAACCGGTTATTTTCTTTTTTTTGTAAATTTATATCTGTAGGTAAAAGCTTGCTGGGTGGAAAAGGACAGCTCAGCTTTAGGCAGTATATTCTATCTACGTCTAGATTTTGAATAAAGTTATTTGCTCTCTGTGATGCTGTCTCTGGCTATGTGCACAGGTTGACTGATAACATCGGTGATGAGCGAGAGCAAGCTGAAGACATAGGCAGATGAATCACCCACAACATAGTCATGAAATTAATTAATGGTTTGCTAAATTTAGGTCATCGTTTATTTATGGATAATTTTTATAATTTGCCAGAGTTAGAAGCTGAACTTATAAAAATAACACTCATAGTTTCTGGACTCTGTGTCTAAACAGAAAATATTTATCTAAAGATTGAAAATGTGGAATGGAAAACTATTAAAAAATGTGAGACAACAAGCTCTAACAGTGAATATATGGTTGGCTGTTGGAGAGATAAAAAATACATTTCTGTAATTTCAATTATGCATAAAAACTTGGAAGTCGTAGATACAGGCAAAGTGAATTGTAAAGGAAATAAAGCTTACAAACCAGCTGCTATTTTAGATTATATCAAATGCATGGGGAGAGTTGACAAATCTGATCAAAATTTGCATTATCATAATGCTGTTCATAAAGCCATGAAATGGTACAAAAACTATTTGTTCATGCATTAGATATTGTGTACAATCCGGGCATAGTTTATAAAAGCTATATCGATTGTAAAATAACTGACCTTGAGTTTCAACAAAAATTAATTAAATATATATTTGAAAACACTGGGTCTTGCCGTAAAAATACTACTCCTTGCACTTGGTTTTTTTGTCACTCATCAATTGGTTGTAAATAGTCCAAGGAAAAATTAAGGCAGCTAAGTTTAGAATTTGTAGGCGCCTCAGTGCATTGCATCAGCTAGCTGATGGAAAAACCCGTAAGCGAACCAAAAGTAAATATATATGCAAAGCATGTGAACTTTTTCTATGTTTTGAGCTATGCTAACTAAATTCATTTGCAAAATTGTATTTTAGTTTCTTCAAATAATGCTTCGTTTTTTTGTATTGCTAGCTTTTCTACATCCATTTGCTGAAATTTTATTATTTGATATATATATGATAAATATTGTATTTGTTGCACATTGGTATTCTCACTGCCTTTTAAAGGGCACCCAGCTAATCAAAAAGTTCACTTTTCATATTTTTCTGCAATCTAGCAGTCGATGAATTGCTGTTTCTGTTTGTAATAAATGTTTTTTCCTGTTTTTTTTGCTGCTTCACCAAATGTGCAAATACAGGCTCACAACTCAATTCATATTGTACACAGCCAGTTAATCTTTGCTGTAAACTGAAACAAAAATATGAATCTGCCCGATGAGTTTATATACAATGTTGTTACATAAATCTATAGCTTCAACGAATGCATAAAAATTTGACAGCAAAAAGTCACAACTACAAATACTTAAAACTCAGGCTGTAATGTCTTCGCAAGCTGGCTGGAGGTAAGTCTCAGTCTGTAGAAACATTTTTCAGTTTTTCAATGCTTATTCAATTATAGCTCTATGTCAATTTATGTGTAAATTATAGCAAAGTTTTAGTAACCATGTCAGGCATCCATCTTGCATGGATCATTTTGTAGGGTGCAAATGCAATGCATCGGAGCTCATCACTCCACTTTCAATGAACTTAGATGACCAATTTTTTTGCAAATTGTTGTAAACATGAATCCATGCAGTTATTAGTTATACAACATTTTCATATGCATTTATAAATTAGAAAAATGTAGTTTTTGGCATTTTAGAATAAACAATTCATAGCTTCAACAAATTGAGATTTGTGCTGTAAAGTGTTTGCTATCCCATAAAAGAACATCAGCTTGAAGAAAGTTTACTCAGCTTCCCCACCCATGTTAATTCATGTATCTACCACAGCTCTGATGTAAGTTAATGCAGTTTTATGCAGTTATTTCAAGGGCTCGAAGCGCTCTAGTAATTGGCTTGGTATGCTGGGGATTTCCCGACCATAAGTTCTCCGAAGCGCAAGGTTTAACTAAATATACAGGTTAATAAATGGTTGCATTACAGAGCGATTACAAATTTAGCTGTTGGCCGGCAATAAAAAAATTTCTTAGGCTGAAATAAATCATCCATAAATTCATTTTGATTTACCATTCATTTTGATAGTTCACTCTGTTTTTATTAGTCAACCAACTGTTGCAAAGGCTGGTCAAGTATATCATCTGCTTCTATTTTTGTTTGTTGTATTTAGCCCATGGTTCTTAATTCCTGAATGTGTTACAGTATGAATATATAACAGCACAGTTATACACCTGTTAGGAAAATTGTTTGTAATATGATTAGAAGTAATTTATTGCGGATGCTGTTTTAACTCTAAGCTTTTGTATCCCACACCCTTAAGAAGTACACTATGCAAGACCAGTGGACTTATGAGCTTTTCTGGTGGTAAAATTCTGACAATATTTCCCATTACAAATGTATTTTGTAAAAAGTTTAAGTACAACTAGTTACATATTTTTCTATTAATAACAACAACGTGTAAACTATTTATATTTTTGACATTTTAACACCATTTTGCATTATTAACATTTGCTAACAAAACACATTTTAAAGATGCAATCATAAAATTATTTAAGCACGGCTCTAATTTAAACTCTTTATGTTACATACTGCATACAGACTGGGCACTTCACTGGAACCAATCGTCTAATTGTGGTTGTAAGACATAACTTTTACAACGTAAAATATCTGCTAAAAAAAAGCTTTTTAATCTTACAGAATTATGTCACACCAGATGAGGCTTGAACCAACACTTTCAGCATCTCAATAGCTATTAAAATTGCATGATATATAAAAAAATAAAAACTTTATTATGAATACTCAGATTCGTTCATAATATGGCACCTGAAGACTTGAAAACATTTTTATGAGCAATGAGACAAAAACATTGAACAACGTAATAACAGCTATTGCTGTGACATACTGAAGTCCATTTTTTATCCGTAAAGTTTTACGGGTTTTCCTTTAACACTTGGAAAGTAACACCATCGGTATAATATTTTTTTTGCTCAAAGTAGTCTTTTGTGTAATTTGGTCTCATACTTTGACAAGATGTAAAGCTATTTAACAAAATTCTGTGGCCAATGGCATTAATGTCCCAAAGTAGAGTGCAAAATATATGCCACATAAGCATCCCTTCACCTGTAAAAGGGGTAAATTTATCTTCTCAAAATTCTGACAAGCTTGTCAAAAAATACAGCGTCACCCTTTATTTAAACGTCAATTCTCTGATACACCGTCCCTTTAGGGAAAGGTTTGAAAAATAGAGTGCTATGGCGTTACAATAAAGGCTTTACGATAATCTTAACAGTGTGTATGGAATTGTTCTCCTGTTCAATAAGATATTCATAAATAAATATTGAAGATATTCGGTGACTCGTCTTTGAAACATGACAAATTAATGTTGTGGAGGTAGCCAATTTTGTTTGTGCTCTATTCTGTCGAGGACAAACAGAGCCGGCCACCAAGCTGGCACTTAGTAGAACGACCTACTGTACAGTTGGCTAATCTGACGAGGAGGCGGAGACGAGGAGGCGGAGACGAGAGGCGGAGACGAGAGGCGGAGACGAGAGGCGAAGACGAGAGGCGGAGACGAGAGGCGGAGACGAGAGGCGGAGACGAGAGGCGGAGAGCTTAGTATGAGAAGAAAGCCTCATTATATGCAGTTGTTTGTTGCACATTCACTGAATTATTTATATATTAGAAAAAAATTAAATAAAGCCTTATATACTCCAAAGTGATTCGATTCTTTGTAAAAGGCCGCAGCGGATCCCTTAAAATTGTGGAGTATTATTATAATTTTATTAATACAACAAATATGGCAATGAGAGTAAATTGCTAACAAAGATATTTTAACAAATTTAGCATTTAGCAAGTTTTTACGCAGTGGCGTTTGTTCTTGATTTGACCTTTGTTTCATTTGGGTTCTGAAAGCAAGCTTCAAGGCATTAAAAATACAAAAGATACAAAGATCAGTCTTTTTAAAGGAAAATTCTTAGTCTATCGCTATTTTAGAAATACTACAAAAAGTTATTTGTCAAACAAAAATTATAATAATTGAAGATCTTACTTGATGAGCTTAATATTTGATTAATATTCGTACCAATATATACATGTATATAAAAAAAAATGAAATAATAATAATTTAAAATTAGAAATAAAAAATAGTTACTACAAAGCTTCAAACTTTAAATCTCACCAAAAACAATCTGCTGTTATTGTAAATCGGCAGCACAATCAGAATGAAAATCAAACTATTAGTCTTATATCTTACTTTATATTGAGCACGAAAATGGACTAAAATTTATTGAATTTAATAATTGTCACAGCAGTTGTGTGCTCAAAAAAGAACAAATTCTTAACAGTATAAAGCTCGGTACATAACTTCCACAGTGGCTGTGGGCCCAAAAAAGGGACAGTTTCTAAACAGCAAACAAGTTGGTGTGTATACCAAATTGAGTAGTAGCAATTAGTCAGCACCTGATAATCATAGTTAAAAAACCAATCAATGCTGCAGTTAAAGCACATATAATTACGTATATCAAGTTTTTACTAGCGAATATTGAGAGATTGACTTCCATTACACTTATTATTGCATCATTGATTGTAGCAGCAGCCATCTTTATTAGTTGAATAACAGTCGCTGTCGTTTCTACTTTAACTTTAGAGGTAACTGAAGTCGTTGCCATGGCATCAGCCAATAGCCTTCCTTTATCGGTTATGGTGGTCGTTGCTGTGGCCCTCGCGTCAGCAGAGGCTGTCGCTCGTGCTCTAGAGTTGGCAGCATTTTCTTTGACTGAAGTAAGTTCTACATTTGTTCTAACAGCCGTGTTCGCTGTCGCTGTGGCTGTTTGGAAAGCTTTTCTAGTCGCCCTCGCCCACGCTGTAGCAACTGCTGTAGCATTTGCTGTTTTATTCCATGACTTAGAAATGGTTAATTTTCCTTCAGTTTTAACTGTCACACAGACTGTTACTGTCACCTCTTCCCATGAGTATACCACTTTTACGCAGAACATCACTGCCACTCGCATGAACATCATCTAAAAATAATGATACAAAATATTTTGTAGGTTTCGTCTAACTGGAACTGTTTAAATTTGAGTTTGTGGCACTCGAAACCTGAAAACAAGAGAAGCATTTTGCAAGGATAGCTTCCAATTCATAGTTTCATTTACTACTAGAATTATGGGTTTAGCCTGAGTGGTTTACTGAGTGGTTTGAAGTGGTTTAAATGAGTAGACTGCTTAGGCTATAGGTAGAGAAGCTTGTTTAATAATGGTGTGAATCATAGTGGATCATGGAACATATGGCTTATATGTTCCATATAAGCCATATGTTCACATATGGCTTATATGGAACATATAAGCCATATGTTCACATATGGCTTATATGTTCCATATAAGCCATATGTTCACATATGGCTTATATAGAACATATAAGCCATATGTGAACATATGGCTTCAGTTCATTATTTCACTCAATGTTTTAAATTATTTAGCTCAATCAACTGCAGCTGATGATCCGTTGCCATGCTGATTTATTTCATTAGCCATTTCACAATTTTTACCAAGGATTCTTCTGTTAAATAAATCTTTACATTCACATCGCTAACATTTGATAAAAAGACTTGAAGGGTGTAGTCATCAAATACCAGTTTTTCTCTTTTTTTTTGCTTATAGTTGGTTGAGCCACAGGTCACCACAAAAGATGAATAAATTTTGAACTCATAACCTGTGTCAAAATGCCAAAAAATTCTGTGCCAGAACTTGTCACGGCAAAAAGTCTTGGGCCAGAACTTGTTATGGCAAAAAAGTCTGGTGACAGAACGTCAGCGTTAAAAAGCACTACAACATGCAATAGCATAAGTTAGATGATAGGCCGAGGAATATAGGCCTACATGACTAAAGAATAGGTTCTAGAATTGCACTATAAACCAGAAAATCACATTACTGTAACTACTCAGTTGGTGCTACAATGAACAAGTAATGGTTTATCAGTCGGTGAGCTTAAAGGTTGACTTGCAACAAAATTTACATTACAGTTATTTGATATCAAAAGATTCTCCATGTCTTACTCTGTTGTGTTGTAGGTGCCAAATATGTGGGAATGTGATTATAAGCTCTTAAAAGCTAAAAAAACGAATGGTTAATCGCAGCTACACCAGACCGCCGTAGTTTAAATTCTCGTTCCAAAACGGCTCAAACGTGACGTAGTTGTGAGAGATGGTTTCTGTTTACACTTTCATGCAACCTTATTCGTCGAAATATTTTCACAAATATACTTCACGCATTCAATAAAACCATGTCTATTGTTCTTACGCGTCTGTTTTATCGTCATTGTAATGCTGTCACTTTTAGCAGTGATATCTTATAACTTACCATAAAAATTCATTTAATTTTTTAACCTTACCTCGAAGCAGTACATATGTCTGATAATCATGACAAGCCTGTTGGTCACTTGTGATAATCGGAAAGCGCTGCAAAAATTATTTGCGAAGTATTGGGTCACATGATCAGGTTACGACTTGCCAATTAGACCAGGCCGAAACAAAACTGTAAAGTAGCGATCTTCTATATTTGATACGGGGTCTTCGGTAAAACCCGAAGTGTTTGTCATAAACTAGTGCTACGATAAGTTTATATTGAGCTTTTTATTGGCCTTTCAATTCACGTGAGAACATCACGTGACAAGACAATAACCAAACTGTCGTGACTACGTCAGAGAAATAAATAGATTCCAATCTACGGCCTCTTTTCGTTTTTGAGCTTACAAGAGCTTGTAATCACATTTCCACATATTTGGTACCTACAACACAACATAGTAAGACATGCAGAATCTTTTGATACCAAATAACTGTAATGTGAATTTTGTTGCAAGTCAACCTTTAAACATTTTTGATCTTATTTGCATAATCAAGATTGCCCAGGTTGTCCACATTATAATAAATCATCTGGCATTCATGAGCTATCTTTACAAAAAGAGCAACGAATCATTTTGAAGATTAAAATACCTGATACGTACAGTTATGACAAGCATGTAAATGTCCCTAAATCTGAGGAGTTAAGTGTCGCTTTTAGATACTTGCTGTTCAAGATACCCAAATCGTGTAATCCAATATGCATGATCATCCATTACATTTCTACTTCCCCAAAAAATCCACTACCTATTTTACCAGATACAAACACCTTGACAATTTACATTATAAAACTGTTTTATGCAAAAAGAGCTTTTTCTATCAATACACATAATTTACTTTACTATGTTTTGTCTCAGGGTCTGATTTGATTTAAATAACATTGACTAGTGTAAATAAAGTTAATACCTACATGTATCATCTAGACTGAGATTCAAAAATGCATCAACTGATTAACTTTATAATAAGGAGTTGTTAGCCCTTTGTAATAAGTACTTTTTATCCTTGTATAGTTCACCAGCTAACTTGACACAAAGACAGCTTGTATTCGAATGACACAATAATAGGTATGACATAACAAATGACGTAACGAATGACATAGCCAATAGTTAATTTAGGCAGAGACAGCATTCCATGAGACAGCCATACCTTAGTGAATGGCGTAACCACTAGGTAGGAAACACATAGACAGCAATCCATGAGTCAGCAACTAATTGTACACAGAAATGAGTAATAGTATTACATGCAGTACACAATAGTAAATGATATAGGCTTATAAAATAATACATGCATGCATAGGTTACTATATATACATAGACTACACCCTTGTATTCAATGTTAGTGATATTGAATTAAGTCTTGAAAGTATTGAAAGCGACAGTCAACTGTCTGTTTTGCTTGTCTTATTCTTTTTTCTATTTTGCTAAGTTTTCTAAAAGCAAAACTTAAAAGTAACCCTTTCTCGTAAGCATCTCAAGGTCAAAAACTAGTTGTATTTTTAGCCCAATCTATATACAAAATGCTAAAAAATTTAATAAATCTATTTATTTAGACAATTATGCATCGTAATACAGTGCAAACCTATGATATATGTTCACAGTTATCTCAAAAATTTATGTATCAACATTTGTACATGTACCTTGCGCCATTCTGACAGCATCTGGTTAAAAGGATACAATTAACTAATTTTGATAGAAATTCAACTATATGTTGTGGACTTTGAAATGAATAAATAGATTATTTTTAAAATAGCTTAAAATCTTATCAAATGAGTTTCATAGAGTTTGAGGGGGTATGTCATCTCTCCTATAAATTAAGATGCTTGGGTAAGGAAGTTTCTTCAGTACCTTACAAGAGCAAAGCTTTAAATGTTCTATGTGTTATATCTAATCGTAATATTGTATAATTACATAAAAAATTATATAATATTACTAGCATTCAACTAGTAGTTCACTAAAATCAAGGTATCTGGAGAGATAAACAAAATGACTTGATGAAAAGTTTCACGCATTTATAGAAAGAGACCGTCACCAAGTCTACTTAGTGAAGCATGCTATAGTTCTTTCTAAGGTTAAAGTGAAACAGTGAAACTTCTCCCAAAACCTCACTAATCCTTGATAATCCATCACTAATAAAATTGAGTTGATCGGTGGAGATCATTGGCTATATAAAATAAGCTTCAAGTTAGCTTTTAGTGGATGAGAAGTTATCGTCTCATTGCACTTGTTAAACACAAACTTACCATATGCATTTATGGACTCAGTGCAATTACAGACCTGCCAGCTCACACAGATTGTATTGTTATATTTCTATACCCTAGGAGACTTATGTATTCGCCTCATCTAACTTTTGCGTTTTTGCGGAGTCGTCCTCTCACGAAAATTTCATGAACGAAACTAAACTATCATAACGAATGAGCGAAAACGCGGAATTAAATAGCTTTGTTCATTGATAGTCCAAGAAACAAATGGCGGCAAGCGATCAAATTGCATTATCAATCTCGGCTACACAATTCCACCTGCGGTTTACAATTACAAACTAGTTCCAAATCTAAAAAAGTTTTCTTACCGGTGAACCGAACCTGAGGAATCTAATTACGTTTGTTCCACTGCATTTATTGTCACATCACTATATTTTCGCACTCATCAAAGCTGCGAAATGAATTTGCAGCCAAATTTTACTCTGTATGCTACTCACAAAACTAAATACTAGCGAAATATACCGTACAGGATGAAAATATTTGTTGGTTATAAAATTCGCGGTTTTGCGAACAGACAACTCCACGAATTATAAAATTCCGTGAATAATTAGTTCTATTTTTAATCACAAGGAAGAATAACTACTGCATAAAATTAAAAACCAGCCGTTAGGCTGGTTTTTAATATAAATACTAAACGTAGTTGAGTTTCAAAACATTTTTAAAATCATTGCCTGGGCTTTGAGCTAACACCATTGCCAATGCATCACATTTCTTTACAAAATTATTCAAGGTTGTCACAAGATATGCAGAATGGCGTCATCGCAAAAATAGCAACTAGGCAGAACTACTAAACGTAGCCGAGTTCCAAAACTTCTTTAAAATCATCGCTGGGCTTCGAGTTTTATTGCCATTGCATCAAACTTTACAAAATTATTCAAGGTTTTCACAAGTTGTTCGGCATGGCTTCGCCATTGCAAAAAATCTCTCCTAGTCTTTTTATATTGAAATAAACTCCATCAATCTCTAATACCGAAGTTGAGGACGATCATCATTCTGATCTGGACATTATGGTATGTATTTGCTTTGCAGTGCAAATACATTTTTCCATAATTAACTGCATTAGTTAATTCTTTTGTTTAAAAACTGATTGCTTTCATTAAATACTTCAACTATTGTTTTTGCACTTCCTTAACACTTATTAATATTTTTCTTTTTTGTGTTTACTGCAGATTGAGAATGAAACAACCTACTCTGATTACAAAAACTAGAGACAAGTATTAATATTCACCGTGGCAGAAATATTGGCAGAGAAGCAACCAGTCAACCTAGACCCCTTCATCGACAACAACTCCTTGATATCGCTGCAGCAAACATGATTAAATTATATATTTTATTTCATGTATAGATATATTATAATTTATTACAAACTTGAGTGTACAAATAAAATGTTTCAAATGCAAATACAATTTTACAAACGGTGAATGGAGTAAATATAAACAGTTTAGTCCATATGGCGGTTGTCTAGAGCAATAAAATTAAACTGA
Source organism: Watersipora subatra (assembly GCF_963576615.1). NCBI lineage: Eukaryota > Metazoa > Bryozoa > Gymnolaemata > Cheilostomatida > Watersiporidae > Watersipora > Watersipora subatra. The sequence continues at coordinate 58,820,695 of NC_088713.1, forward strand.
TACTCTTGATAAGTGAATACTAGCGTGTAATGGTGCTCTTTGACTAGTCATTTTGGTAATAGCAGCCCTATATCGCTGTCACTGTCTTGGGTAAATGTTAAAGGCAATTCTCTCACTACTACGTGGCTGGTAAGTCAGTTATCATCAGAAATCTCCTCGTGGCTTACTATTGCAACGTTCTGCTGGTTGGCCAAAAGTTTGTGATCGTAAAGGCGTTCTTGTTCCTTTTTTAAAACAGATATATTCTCCTCCTTAGCAGGTGCGGTCACTTCAATTTTACAACATTCCTGAATGATTGGTAATCTTCTAAGAATAACATCCACCACCCTTGCAGTCATTGTACCTCCGGATATGATGAAAAAGCTGCTTACTATACTTATCTCACGCATATTTTGTTGCGCATTCTGCGTTTATTAGCTTCACTGTCAATGGTTCGTTTAGATTATTGGGCTCTTTCTCACACTAAAACGAATAACAAAGCAGTAGGGATGGAAAAAATAGCTATTGCGTCTTACTAGAGTAAAATTCAATTATTAATTTAGTAAATGGTTTTAAAAAAAACTCATTACTTACCACAAGTTGTTGGCTTATCACAGGCCTCCCAAGTGATGAATATTCGTGAAAACCTCTGGACGCAGCAAAGATTAGCAAAGACTTAGCATGATCGCCTTGCAGTTGTAAGCCAAATATAAACCGGAAAACGCGGTGTGCGCATGCGTAGGAATAACTCTATTACTAGCCGCAATAGAGTTAACTTTTCCTAGAGAGTGGCAGTTTTCAGTCACAAATAAATTCATCCGCGAAAATGCATGAAAAGACAATTTTCGCGAAATATAACTCCGCGAATAAATTCATCCTGTACGGTAAGTGTCCTAGGGTAATCAGGTGTTCCACATTGCTGCCATTGTTATGAATGTTTAATAGAGTCTGTAGAATAACAAAGAGTCTTTAAAGTTGCTTTCTTTAGTTTTTATTTTATTACTTGTCAGGTTTATTGATCTTTAACTACTCTTCTGGCTTCATTAGAATTAATAGTTTTAGCAAACAAATCAACCCTCATAGAGGTTCAACCAAGCAATTGTTGGCAGCGATTCATCACATGCACATCTTTTGATAAAAGCAGCAGCTTGCTTACTATAAAGCTGCTTATAAAGTCTCTCTATTCGCCAAGCCGGATGTCGCTAGTTAGAAATTTGTAAATTGCAATCTTTGTTTTCAGTGTAAAACTGTTGTGTTGGACAAACAGACAGATAGACAGGAGTCTTATACAAGTAAAAAAAAATTGGTTTTGGCTCATTGATTTTTAATAGAGCCAAGAAGCATGCAACTATATATAAAACAAATGCCTACGAATTTTATCAAGCCATGTTCATAGCAAATTTTGTTACAATGATAACTGTATTATTTTATATTATTATGTTATTACTTTAGAAGCATCTGTGATAAACTAAAAGGTTTAATATCAAGTAAACAGGTAACTTTAGTAACAAAAACCTTAAGTATGAAGAGTACTGAACTATTTCTAATTGATCACGGCTCCTTTGCAATGCTATTAGATTACCAACTTTCAAAACATGTTTGTTCAACCCACTTAATATTTTTTTAATTTCTGTCCAACTATTTTTTTGGCATGTAAGGAAAAACATCATTTTGCTGATGATTACCAATGCCAATAGAAAACTATAAATACATACAACTAGCTCTTCAAGAAATATTAAATTTCAGTCAACCTTTTCTTCCTTCAAATTGTTTATATCTACATTGTAAAGTCATCACAGCTTCTATAATGGCTCGTGATTGCTAGATGGGTGCTAGCATTACATTTTTTAGTCAAACAGTGTCAATGAAAAGGTGTTAAAGCAATTAAACATGACTATCAAAATTGAATGCCTGTCCGATGACTTGCATTCTGCCATTAGACAATGATGCAAGATTTAATGTGTTTATCATTCAATGACGTCTACAGAAAGTGTATTGCATGTGTCTGTTTGTTGTTCCTTCTGCTTAGCTCACTTATTATTCCCTGATTTCTGTTAGCCGTGAGCTAATTTTCAACATTTTAAAAAGTTATGAAATTCTGTCTTACCGTTAGGATACTTATAGACAAGCTGAAACTCCTCTGACAAGGTCGCCTAATGGTTCAATATACAAACAGCAAATGTTGTTATGAACTCAGGGATTTGTTAATAACATAAATAACAGCATGCTTAGTCTGTGCTGCTGCAAAAGTATGGAAACAAGGGAAATTCAAAAGCAAACACCAACATTGAATGTGATTTTGCCTGCTGGCTTGGCGGCGACTTATATATTGGTGAGGTCATCATAAACATCTGCAGAAGTTACAAGGCAATTTTACAGTCAACAAAAGGTATGAGAACTCTTTTAAATTTGATATTTATAACTGCAAGGTTGTTCATAGTTCTTATAGGTTTGACACTTCCATATCGACAGCTTCTGCAGGTGCTCATCAGTTGTACATTCCTTGAGTTTATTTTGATCAGTGCAATTAACAAGCTGGCATGTCAGTGCTTACCTGAAAAAATCATACCTGAAGAGTTGCAATAGCAAGTAATATCTTGTGATTATCTCCCGCATATTCCCGTAATAGGTGGTTGAAAGCTTTAATAATATTTTGGTCACATATGACTATCAGTTTTTGAGTAGGAAGCTTGTTTAAGGCGGTTCAGTGTATGATATTTAAACATTTTATTTGTAGATCATAAAAGTCTCAACAAATTTATTTGATACAAAACAAGTACCGGCTAACAATTGGCAAGTACCTGCTAGCAGTTGGCATCCTCCTACTAACATTTCAAAAGTACCTGCTAGCACTTGGCATTCATCTACTACTATTTGATAAACATCTATTAGCATCTGACAAGCACTTACTAGTATGTGACAAGTGCCTCATGGCACTTGTACAACATCAAGTATAACCCAAATAATCATAACCTTGTATACTCAACATTTCAATTATGCGGTTGCATGAATTTTCCGAATTGAATACCAGAGGTTAGCCACACACAGTATTTGATTGATGCACATGAGCACACAAACGCAAAGCAAAGCGACTGTCTACTGTGTTTCCCACTTGCCAAGCAAAATGACTAACAAGGAAGGATCTAATGAACAGTGTAAAATGCCCAGTTGACTATGACTGACAGGTTTTGGAGTAGCCAGCAGGGGTGGATGGAAACTGTAGAAATCGGATCAAAATAAGGAGGATGGTGTCTTTAGATAATATATTTGAAGTATTTGAAAAAGTATTTCTATTTATAAAGGTAGTGACCAATGTCAAACATTTTAACTTTCTAAATTGAAGACTAATTTTTAGCGTAAAATATAGAACATTCATGTTCAATATAATATAATCTATGCTAGCTGTTAGGGGTTGAGCTTAAAAACATTTTGCTTATGGTCACTGATAGAGCTAGCATAGAAATAGGTCATAACCTTCAAGCCACATGCAAATTCTATAATTTGCAAGTGAGTGTAGGTAAAGTTATTAGATGACTGTCATATTTATGTTTGTTTTGTTATATGTTATTTGTTACTTAGTGCCTAATGGTGCTTGATAAGAAGAAAAAGGCAGCATTTTTTTCAAATATTTTTGTTTTTATTTAAATGTTCTGTTTGTTGAAGCCATTGACAAAAATAAAGATGCACTGTTTAAACTAAACTTTTTAATATATACAATATTTACTATAATAAGAGCTAAGTCTGTCTGTAGTCATGGCTAGAGGCTGAGAGAAAATTTTGCATCATATGGGATTCGAACCTGTTTGAATATGACTGTTTAATCTTTTAGTTATGCCTGACATTAAAAATCTTCACGGTAATACGAGGCATGTCTGTCCCTCTGTCCAAAGCTATTGTTAGAGGTTGAGTAAGAAGATTGAATTGTAAGGGATTCAGCATGGTTGGCAGGCAAAGCTACCCCCTAGAACCAACCTCATTCACCTTCAGACGTTTTAGAAATATTGTGCATATACAATGTACATGACATGTGCATGTACGTGCACATGTACATGCCCATGCATGTGTCATGCACATGTCATGTACATGTCATTTACATGACATTTACATGACATGTACATACACATGTACATGTACATGTACATTTGTATGTACATGTACATGGCATGTTAGTGTCATTCACATTAAGCTATTTTCTATGCTTTATTGGGACATCTCACAATCTACCCTGGGGCTCGAGACTGCCAGGGTACGAGTGTACCGGAAATTTTATTTTCTCACAATTTACATCAATCAAAGCGAACTTCATAGCCAGCTTATAGCTGTTTATTTCATGAACTAAAAGCTACAAGTAATTCTAATTTAATGTACCCAGTAAAAAATAATGGCTGGCAATGATATACATTTGTTTGCTATCATGAGTGTAGTACAAACCTATTAAGCTTTTCTTTTTTACCAATTTTAATCCGCTGACAAACTCCCAAATATTGAGTAGCCATGGTAATGCTATCTAAACAAAACTTCAAATTTTCCATACAAACAAATAAGTCAGAAGCTTGAGGTCAGTTAAAAGAACAGACACATCAAAAAAAAAACTTTTATTTCATTATTGATTTATCTACCTCCAGCCTTAAGCAAAATAAAATTAACCTGAAACCTAAACTAACTTAACTAACTTGAAAATTCTTCTTCTTTGAACAGAAGAATATACAGCCACAACTTACTCTGTTCATAGTCTCTTTGATTGTCTTCCTTCTCCTCAATGTACCAGTTTATACTGACATCTTCATAGCAAGTAGAAGAGTTCCACCGGCTAGTAAGGTTGATCCATTACTAAAAACTGCATTCAAACTTCTTCCTTTCTATTGCCCTATTACAACTTCCTTTATGATAATCCACATGACGAATGACAATATTGTGAAACCAGATCCTTGTCTCTGATTGCACAGCTTTACGTCTCAGTGATTCTGAGAAGGCAATTAATCATTGAATAACAAGAGAACGTTGCATTTCAACTAAATCTTTCTATTACTACACGCATCATATCCTGATCTGTCATTGAGCGAAAGGTTTGGCTCTAGATTTTAGGGCTATGAAGAAATGCGCATTACTAACTGTGAAAGTTGGCAATACTTTTCTTTTATCATGTTTACTGCTTTGAGCAATGGTAACGTATTAACATTATTATTGTATGCACATAAACACATTTATGTATAAATACACATGTAAATATGTACATATATTTACTTGTACATAAATGTATATATAAATTTATAGATCGGCACATACAGTGTGTATATATATAATATGTATTATAGTACATATGCTATACTATATATATATCTATAAATATATCAGCATATTTATACCTAAAAATATATATGTTTATATATGAATATATGCATGTATATTTCATGGTAAGAGATATATAAAATATTAGTGAAATACCCGGCGTTGCACGATTATTAAAAGAAACAGTTTTTAAAACAGTGTCAGGTAATGTAGTGGTTTGCAACTTTCCATTAGCCTGGCCCATTGCAAATGGTTAATTTGAGAAAGCTAGTAAACTAACTAATAAGAGTCGAAAGAGCAAGGATAAAATGGCGTTCTACATAACAGAGAGCAGTATGCATATTTTTACCCACATAGCAACCCGATGACCGATGAATCCATCGATGTCGCTTAGCTTAGTTGATAAGATATTTGCCTGGTGAATAGGAGGTTCAAAGATCAAATCCAGCAAGATGCGAACTTTTAAAACCAAGATTTTTATAGTTATATAAACTGAAGTACACACAAACTTTTAAACTTATTTATATAGATATAATTCAAATTAGCAAAGCAATAATAAATTAATTTATAGATGTAAATTTTCTCTTATCTGTTTTCAATCTTCTCCAAAGAACCTTCATCATTTTCCATGTAGATTCATCAGGCTATGACAGTGAAACATGTTTTCTTTTTATTCTGGGCTGTAGAGCATTGATAGCATAAATTGGAGCACATTTGAAGCGGCCTTGAAATTTTAGCCATCCAAAAGTTTTGATATTTTCATATCGTTTAGAATTGTTTTTGATGTTTGAGATGATCTGACTGCACCCATATTTCAAGATTAAAATCGACAAAAATTGTTTGTCTGATAAAACACTCACATTCTAGCGAGTGCAATTATAGGGTGTCTATAGTTGGGGAGACTGGCAGAATAGTGATATGTAACACTGCAACTTGAACACTATTGCTGATATTAATAACGAGAGACAGGCAGCTGACTGGCTAATGACATAATTTTGGGACATGTTTTTTCTGAGCCTTTTAACAGCATCAACTTTTACCAATTTCAACTTTGAAACATCCTGGCAGTCAGATCACCTCAAACATCAAAAATAATTATTAATAATAAAAAATACTGATACTTTTTTTTAAATAAATGTTGTTTATAAAATCTATATGCTAAATACAATAATATGTTTTTAAATATATTTACACAGTATTGTAAAATGTGTCATTTTGAAAAAGTTACGTTGAAAATAGAGCTTTAAATTTTACAAGTTGAGTATATATAAACTAGACGATTTTTAACTAAAATCTTTCATGGTTTAAAAGCCTGATGAGCTTTAAGTGCAATACAATGTTGTAACGAAAGAGTTGAATCAAAAATTGTCTAGTTTCTATTTTATAATATAGAGTATAACATAGAATAATCTAATTAATGTATATAATAAATATGTAGGCCTATAATACAATTTCATAAATAATATGTTTATGTAAGTATACATGTACATGTATGTATACTAAATAGGTGACAATTGTAAAATAGATTTTATAATAATTAGGCAACACAAGATGTATACATAATATATATGCAAGTACATCTATACTAAATAGATAATGATTTATACAATAGGAATTATAATAATTATATAATATAAGTTTAAAGCAGAACCAAATTGTACCAGCATTGTATAAAATTTGCTAATAAATACTTTGAAACATTTTATTAATGAAAGGGTTTGGCAGACAGGGTTTCAGCATGTGCAATGCTTTCTATGTCTGTGATCTGTAGTGTTAGTTCTATGGTTTGTGTCAGTTTTGCAAAAGGCTTTTTGGTGATCACAGCTAACTTATGATATTACAATGAGTTGAATTGACCTAATTCTACAAAGATACTCAAAATTAGCTCTATAAAAATAACATTTTGCGAGAAAAAAGTGCTTTTATATCAACAAGGCATGTAAACATTTCAACATACAGTAAAACAGTTGTTTGTTGTGAGATATTTTACAAAATCAATAGATCAGTCATTGCTTCCAATTGGCTCTTGATTGATTTAATTAAATTTAATTATATTTAATTAAATTTAATTATATTTAATTAAATTTAATTAAATTTCATTAAATTTAATTAAATTTAATTAAATTTAATTAAATTTAATTAAATTTAATTAAATTTAATTAAATTAATTAATTAAAATTAATTAATCTAATTAAATTGATTAAATTTAATTAATTAATTAAATTTGATTTATCAGATCAAATTATTTAATTAGATTAATTAACTTTAATTGATTTTTATAATAGATTTTTAGAAGATTTAGAACAGTGTAGAGTATCACAAAAAAAAATTGTTATTCATGCTAATTTTTCAAGTGAAGTCAAACTTGACGTAATTTATATTACTTGTGTAAGAACAGAGCTAAATTTCATTGGCATAAAAATATTTAGGAAGTGATGTTATACTGCCCATGTCTGACAAAACACTGCATCACATAAATTGCAAACTTTCGGTAAATGAGCAAAACGTGTTTAGCATCAGCCACGGCCTACGGTTGCTCAAGCCTGCTAAAGTTATATAACATTTTATCCAGAAGAGTGCACTCTACTCACTGAGCATTCTTAAAATTTTGTCCAAACTCTTTTTTTGCAAAAAAAATAATGATAAAGTGTTTTGCCCGACAATCACTAATTGCTGTACTTTATCCCCATTGTCTGACATAACAACGCATCACTCTGATGCAGTGTTTTTCCAGACAATTAGCTATTTATTAGATGATGAACATAACTGACACAACACTTTATATTTACATTTAATGGTTTGATACAGCTTACTACAGACCAAATTCATGTACAACTATTTATTTTCAACAAATGCGATGTAACATGAAATAACTTGTAATAAAAATAATAATAAAACACAAAAAATAACTTGCAATTCTAGTTCTGCAGTTTGTTGTACAGTGTGGTACAAAATCTACAGTTTGTCATGCCACGTTGTGCACTTTTTTAAACTATGTTTTCAACAACCATTTAATGCATGTAGATCATGGTGTGTCAGCAATTAGTCATCCTGTGAGATAAGATCGGGTATATCTGAAGCATTAAAGATGTAGTTGCGTCAAAAATGAAATTAGGACCCATAAAAGGCTAAAACATCAGCTACAATTTGATGCCATTTTTCGTCTTTGTAGACCAACCCTGTCCAAAGATATATGCGTTTGAATAAGGCCCTCTTTTAAAAAGCTCACGTTCTAGCGGGTGCCTATTTCGTGACGTCACAAGCAAGGTATCTGAAACGAAACCACGAGCAATAAATATGAGGTCGATTCGTTAGCCAATAATGTGTGCGAAATTTTTATATAGGCCGTAATAAATGTTATCACTCGTAAAACGCGTTGTCTGTGATCTCGAAGATTCTCCTAATTAGATCTCATTACTCGTTACTGATTCAACGCGTTTCAACAATTACTAAGTTATACATAGTTTTAAAATGGCTTCAAGTTTGAGCGACCGCTACTCAGAGTTATCTGAGCAACTTTTAGTAAAAGATTAGAGTAGACATCCTATGGCCAAAGCTGACAGGCGTCAGCAGCGTTTTGCTGCAGAAGAAGACAGAATGGAGGTAAATTAACTTAGAGTCTTCTATTCTTTAGTAAATGTAATATTTTTTATAGTCATAAATACATATACTAATTAATAAAATGATAATTCTTTGCTATCTCCAATCATCGTTTCATAGCTTATCTGCCGTTTTACCTAGCTATAATATTTTTTCGGATTTTCTTTGGTAAATTAGAGTCATGATTACAAATTATTTTCACTCGTAGGAAGTGGGTAAAATTGATTGATCATTGCAAATCTTTAATTTCCAGAACCAAAGCTTCGAATCGTTGGCTTGGCGTACTTGTGCCTTTATTAAATGTTTATTCGTTTTTAAAATTACACTCGCATTCTATTTAACTCCCAATTTGGAAGCTGTCAATAGATACGCTTTAGAATGACATATCTATGAATGACATATTTATTGCATCTACTTTGTTTACATTTACTTGTTTTACTGATTACAGAATGTTTATGTCGTCCCACCAGCCGAAGAAGCTTTGTCAGTGTGGAAACTGCCATAAAGGAGAAAGCGAGACTTGAATGCGTGCTGGATGATGTTTTGTTTGAGTTTGTTGCAGTAGATGAATTTGTCTTATTGTATCAGCTAATACTATGTGAGTGGCCACGACTTGATGAATATTTTTAATAAAAGCTTTATGCCGAGATGAAAATATTTTTGCTTGTAAAAATTATATAATAAAATAATATTGTTGAAGATAATGCAAAACATGATTTGCAGAATATTGTAGTGAATCGGATATGGTATATGGGTGTCCGCAGAACTGGAGAATGTGAGTTCAAATCCAGTTTGCAGCAGACTTCTCATCCTTAAAACTCTATCCCTGTCTATATTCTTTTCAAAGAGGTGGCTTGCTTATTTCAATTATTTAGTGTTCGGTAAGAATACTAGTACATAGGCAATAGGTAATAGGCGACATAATGTGGGCGGGGCTTATGGGAGGCTGTATATCGTTTATATGGGTAGCTGCAGAACTGTGCTGATACAAAGACCGCGTTCTACATAAAGTGACTTGACAGAATTACCGTAGACCGGTAGAATTGGTAGTCGGTACCCAAATGTTTACACAACATTTGGAGAAAGTGAGTAGAACAAATTTTCAATTTTCGTTATTTGAGGCCTTTTAAACATTCATAATAATGCATCTGTAGCAGGATTTAAAATTTTATTCTAGCCAACATGAGCAAATACAAAATAAGATATATGCCAATAGAGCCGCGTAAGACTAGACTTTTATCGCAAATAGCCGATGTGAATACGAGAGATAGAGACAGGTTGCCAAACGCGTGACATCATTTTTGGCGAGACTGGGCACGTTTTTGTGGCCTGAGCGTTTTTACGGCGATCAGATTTTTTCGGTTTTAATCTTCAAATATCTTGGCAATGCGATCGCGTAACACAACAAACAACATATCAACTGATAGAGAAAATAAATGCTTTCTTATAAGATCAACTTAAATTTTGACGCAACTACATCTTTAAGGTTGGACCAAAATCTATGTCTATTTGTTGGCATCAATGGGCAGAGTTTTGCAACAATGTCAGTTTTCTTCTCAGCAGTAATGCCCCTTGGCCTCTCTCTCATCATTAGTGGTTCGTCAGTTAGACTGTGCTTTTTTTCAAGAAATCCAACTCTTGAAACTGAGATTGATCGTGCGATTTCTTGAGCCAAACTGATGAGCTGTTCTTTCAAAACTGATTCACTCTGCATTCAGCTAGGTGGGGGCAATCTTTACTTAACTTTGCTTGACTTGGTCCTCCGACAAAGCAACGAAAATCTTCATTGACAGGAACCAGCACTGAAGTTTTCGAAACCCGCTCGCACACTCTATGAAGTCATTAAAGTCGTATACATTTTTCATTGCCTTCATTTCTCTTTCTACACCAGCATGCACTGTGTCTGCTGACATGAAGGTGTGCCCAGCCTCAAGGTACTTAAAGGTGACTGTGTCAGCTTGCATCTTTCCAGAGTTCATAAGACTTATCATTGCAGTTATTAAATTCCAATTTTCCAATTTCCATCATAATCTCAATGGACTTCCAGTGCTTTCATGTACATAGATGTTATCTCTTCACATATTCGTCCAGCCAGACCTTCATGCCAGACAACACAAATGCTTTTGGCTCTGGACAAATATGCTTTCACTGGTGCAAACGTTTCATTGAAAGCAATGATGCGCTTTGTGAAGCAAACCGTTTTATCACCTGGCAATCTTGGCAGCATTATGACCTTTTGTAAATCAATACCTCGAACAATTTTGCCTTCCTTTAATTTACTACTCTCATTTTCGTATTCACTCCTGGCCAGTGTGTATTCTGCCTTATGTTTGGCTTTTCTCTCGCACAAGCTACACTCAGTTCTACAGATACCGGTGCTCTCGTCGGTGTCATGTATCCCAACATCCAATTCCAGGCACAACTCACATTGCTCCTCTCCTAATTTCACAAATGAGATGTTGAGCTTCCGTATATGTCGGCAATATGTTTTGTACGAACATTAGTTGCGTGGATAGCGTTGAATGAAACTTGAATGCGTTTCTTTCTCTGTTAGTTCATTAGGCAGATACAACCTATTTGGTGCATGTGATAGACGGTAGTGCAATATGCAAGGATTGTATGACCGTATATGTGATTTTATGCGCTCAACATCGCTATCAGTCAAAGCATGGTGAGGAGTGGTCTTGCCTCGCTTGTCGGGTGTTGGGCCAACAGGTATGGATCTGATTTTAAGAGCTCCTGTATGACATAGCTGGATGTAGGATAACCGAAAGTAGCTAAGAAAAAAGCTTTGCAAACTTAGACTTTACTTCCATCGTCGGCAATTAGGTTGTACTTCACATACCAAGATCTGGAGGTACCTGAACAATTTGTAGGTTGACGATTTAGCAAGCTCCACAACACTCCTTTTTGGTCATTGTAACATTTTTTCCAAAATTCCATCCACACTGCAATGCGGCGCTGCTGATTTAGTTTTTCACCACATTTGTCTTTACAAGCACAGGGAGGTCAGAGTGGGTATTTTCGGATGTTTCGTTCATATTTGTCTTGCTCGGAACGGATTTTCTTAGTTGAATTTGCATCTTGAGATTCGGCTGCTGTAACAAAAGCCAACATATAATCAGCTGAAGTAAAGAAGATTCAACTTAATTGTATGTATGATAGACTTTATATAATAGAAAGAAAAACCCTCGCAGTGTAATTTGAGTAAACTTACCATCAGCGGAAGAGCCACCACTTTGGGCTGTATCACTCAAAGATCGTTTGTGGTTTACAGATATATTTGAATATGCCATGTTCGTGAAGCTTTGTAGTTGACTACTCGAGTCACATTTACCAACTGACATGGTAGAGGAAAACATTAAATATTAGTATTGTGTGTTTCTAACAAGCTTCAAATTGACACCTAAAAATCTCTTCATCACCAGGATTGGTGTCTGGAATCTTGTATCGAACCAGTACGGGTAATCTTATCAGTCCCTAACATGATAGTTCTAACTGAAAGTAGTTAACACAATCATAGTGAGTGCATTAAGATGCATTGTTTTGTCAGACATAACGTCTTGCCGCAACAGTGATGCATTGTTTCACCAGGGTTGAAACTACCCTAATGAATGATTTTTGAGCCAAAATATTTTAGGACAAGATAGGGAACACTATTTAGATGTGAAATATGTAAAAAGGTGAAAATTGAAAAGTTTTGAGATACAGTGTTTTGCCAGACATTGACGTAATGTATATTACTTGTGTAAGAACAGAGCTAAATTTCATTGGCATAAAAATATTTAGGAAGTGATGTTATAGCCTACTACTATTATAAAGGTCTTCGGCTAGAATTTTTAGAATATTATCCTACGATTGTTAAGATTTTTAAAATATTTTTTGTTTCGTAAAATAAACACCACATCATTTACATATTTTACTTTGTCAAGCTGTAGATTGATAAGATCTAGAGAATGATATGAAATCAGTACAGGAAGTGGAGACCCTGTTTAATATGACACGTAATATTCGCAGCCTATCATCAGCATTATTTTTGATTTTCATTCTTACATGTGATTTGACAACTTCATGGACTACGAAAAAAGATTTAAAGAAAAATATGAGGTCAGTACAAACAGCAAATCTGTAATGTAGGTCTATGTCTATGTGTCTATGTATTTATATTATAATATATATGTATATAATAGCGGTGTAGGTTTGTTTCTATGTTGGCATATATGTTGATGTTGTATGTATGTCTATGCCTATTAATAGTGGTGCATGTTATGTGTAGGTTGGTGTATGTTTGTATTTGTCGGCAAATGTCTATGTCCATGTTGTTGCGTAAGTCTTTCCCTACAGTAGTGTATGTTTATGTAAAGGGAGCACAGTTGAAGTTTGAGTTGAAAAAAGCTTTTAGTAACAAAAAATTAGATTTTTTTTGTGCATGTATTCTTAATAATTTCATGAGTAATTTCTTTATTTTTTGTGTGTAATATTGTGGAGGACCGGGACATGCCTGTGTACTAATTACTGCACTCACATATATATCCGCACTGTCGTTTAACCGAACCTCTCGAACTTCCCTTATTGCATACTGAACTGCCTTTTTATTATTATATAACTGTATCACTGAACTGCCCTTGTATTACTGAACTGCCTTTTTATTATATAACTGAACTGCCTTTGTATTACTGAACTGCCCTTTTTATTATATAACTGAACTGCCCTTGTATTACTGAACTGCCTTTTTGTTACATAACCATCATGTTGTATCTGGCATTTCCTTTGTGATATAAATAGATCAGTAGGCGGAGTTAAACGATAGGCGCTGGCTATATAAGCCAGCGCGATAGACAGGCAGGGTGTGCTTGATTTCACTCATACTTGTGCATACTTGTATTAAAGATATCGATAATAAACTGCTATATACTCATACGAACTGCTTCTATTGACGCCTGCCTGGTTGGCTCACCGATTGTATAAGCAGACTCAGTGCAACCAACAGACGGAACTGCCAGGGTGACTCTAAGAAGGCTAGGAGGCGATCCACGGCCTTGTCTAGACTCGATCAGGTGTGCCATGGCACTAGAGATCTAGTCTTAAGACCAGCCATTAGTGGATCCAGACTAGCCTGGGATAGAGATCCAGAGGCAGGCCGGGGGTTTGGTTTCAGAGCAAGCCTGACTACTAGATTCTTGTCTTGGACTGACTTGACCGCCACAGGCAGGTCAATCAGGCCTCGGACAAGGTCAGCCAGTAGCCCAGGTTGCGACTCCCTTGTTAGGACGTAAAGCTGACTCAGCTACCGGAGTCAGATCCTTTACAATATACATGTATTTGGTGTAGTCATTTGGAAGTTATCTTGGATAGTTCTCTTGCCTGCTGTATACTTCTGAACCCTTTTCATTAAAGCCTGTTTTTGTATCTTCTTATCAATCTCTAATATTTCTCCTCAAAACTCTGTAAACTTTTGAATAGCTGGGCATTTTCCTGTATGATCAGTCCTTCCTCCTAACTAAACATATCTGTAAAAATTTTCATCTTTCTTATCAAACAGTTTTCTTGACTTTTGATGTTCTAGCTCTCCTCTGATTTAACTTTTTTTACTGTTCTCACTCGCTCTTTAATTTTTATCTTTCAAGTTTACACACTGTTATGAAATTTAATAAATTAAAATCTATTTATGATTTTACCTACATAAAATTAAAACAAATTAAAACTTAATTTAATGTTTTATGTAAATTTAAATAATGAAAGTTTGAAAAAAAAATCATTATTTCAATTACAAACAACTTATTAAAAAACTTTTTTGACATTTTGTTCTTTTATTTATATCGTTCCATTTTCTTGGCTTTTCCTAGTATTAAACTTTCTCTCTTTAAATTTTGCTACTCTATACCTGAGTCTCTCAATATATTATAACATTGTCACTATACTTCACAAGTGAACTTACATCAATTTTAGTAGATTTTGTTAGAAAGGATTGAAACTTTTTCCATCATTTGCGATTACTTCTAGTATTTAAGCTGATCTGACTGCTAAAATGGTTCAAGATTAAAATTGACACAACTTGGTCTCAGTTAAAGCACTCAGAAAAAAACGTACGAAATGGATGACTAGTGGCTTTTGTTGCTATAGTTGATATCCACTAGCACTGTTACACTTCTATATTTTGTTGGCTTCATTGCAACTTTGGTCATAATTGCCCTTTTGCTTGGTTTGAGTGTTTTAACAGTGATTCAGTTTAATCGATTTTAATCTTGAAATATTCTGATCATTAGATCACCTCAAACATAAAAACAAACTACTACTATAGAAACTACTGATACTTTTGATAAAATATATTAGTTTTTGTGACAAGTTCATCTTTAAGTTTCCTTGTATGCTAGTTTCTTCTTTTTACTCTCACTTACACTATTATCATTATTATTACTATTACTATTATTATTATCATTATTATTATAATTACTATTATTATTGTTGTAAAAGTTTTTCTTCACAGTCGTGTGGTGGTAGGTGACTGGTTTTAGTCCATGTTGAGTCTGGATCTTAACAAAAGGCCAAAGGATCCAACATCTTCTTCAACTCCACTAAGAGAGGACCTTCCTCAAAATGTGAGCTGTTCCTAAGATGGCCGTCTTCTGTATAGTCTCAAAAGACATGTTCACTCCCACCTCCCCCAAGTATGCTACATGCCTCATTGATATTGTTCCGAGTGAACCAATTACTTTTGGTATCACTTCGGTCTTCACCTTCCACAGTCTGTTTATCTTGAACCCAAGCTCTTTGTATTTACCAATCTTCTCATCTTCCTTCTGTACTACCCTTGTTTCTCCAGGTATTGCCATGTCTATGACCTGACACTGTTTGGTTTCTTTATTTATTAGTATCAGGTCTGGTCTTCTAGCTTTAATAACCTTGTCTATTAGCACATTGAAGTCTCATAGCAGCTTGACTTTCTCGTTCTCCAATACAGTTTCTGCACGGTGGTCGTACCATTTTGCTGTGTGGAGCAACTCATGTTTCTTACATATGCTCCAGTGCACTGCACTTGCCACTTTGTCATGCCGCCTTTTATATTCTGTCTGTGCGATCTTACTGCATTTGCTGACTATGTGGGACACTGTTTCATCTTTCTGCTTGCACAATCTGCATTTCGGATCGTTTGTTGACTTTTCTATCTTGGCCTTCCTATAGTCGGTTCTTAATGCTTGATCCTGGGCAGCAATGATCAGGCTTTCAGTCTCTCGTTTGAGACATTTCCTTTTCATCCATTGCCATGTTTCCTTCGCAGCTTGATCTTCTGTCTGTCTTAGATGTTGTCCGTTCATTGGTTTATCATGCCAGTTTTGCTTTCGTTCAGTTTTCTGATGATTTTTTATACTCTTGTCGTCCATCTTCACTGTTGGTATTTATGATCTTACCTGCTGTTCTTATAAATTCGACTGGGCTGCCTTCTGCGTACTTTTATTATTACTATTATTATTGTTATTCTTATTACTATTTTAATTATTATTACTTTTATTATTGTTATTACTATTATTATTGTTATTGCTATTATTATTGTTATTACTATCATTATTATAATTACTATCATTATTACTATTTTAATTATTAATTTTATTATTGCAATTATCATTTTTATTGTTATCTTTATTACTATCATTACTATTATTGTTACTATCATTATTGGTTTTATAATCTTTTAAGTTGATGTTGTTTTCTGTCATCAACCTAGTTCCACTAGGCTAGGATAGAAAGAGCCTTCCAAAGGTTGTTAACCGGTCCTAACAGGACAGCTTTCTTATTACTATTATTAATATGTTTCTATTATTTCATTATTATTTAGTAACTTGTTTGCATCTTTTGCTCGTCGTTTCACATGTCTAAAAAAGTCAAAGAGGAGTTTTCTTTCCTTTGGAGCACAACTCCTAGAAGACCTTTCATTAAAATGTTTTGATTTTAAGGATACGGCACGAAGTGAGAAGACCTTATCATGCACACACTGTAAACCACACTTGCTTAGCTTACTTCTTTGTCAGAGGCTCTGTTCGTACAACAAGTGAGCCGTGTGACAGTGAGCTGATATTCCAACAACGGGATGTTTATAAACGGCGTCTTGGTATAATCATTCATTGGGTAAGTGAAGTTGCTTGACCTCTGACCTTTGCATACTATTTACACAAATGATCAATATTGATTAATAGCTGTTATTTTCTAGAGTTTTACTTGGCAAGTTTTAGCTAACATTAACTGAAGCTAATAATATGCATGAATACTTTGTATTCAACATTTTATTGTTGATTATGAGGTCTGATCCAAAAGTTTAGGAGTTGACCCAAAATGCATTGTTACAATTTACTTCTCCAACTAATCTCTTTTGAAGTTTTTTTCTTGACTGTCGATACAGTTATCTCACTTCTTCTTCTATGCTGCCATGCAGTGCTGAAAGCCATCGGCATCGACAATGTCTAGCTTTCATTTTGTTGCACATTAAATCAATTTTATGCTATCAAATTTGGTTCTTTTTATAGTAAGTTTTAGCTTACTGTGAAATAGTAAGTTTCTATAAATATTGTACTACTATGAAATAGCAATAACCTTTTATAAAATAGTAAGCTAAGCTTTAAAGTTTCAACTTTTAATAAAATAGCCAGAAGTAGAATACCAAGCTAGAAAATAGCCAAATAAACAGAAGTATTTTACCCATGAACCTGTGCGTCACAAATTCAAATCTTCTCCATCTAACTCAAACCTCATGTATATCTGAAATCAGTTAGTTGCTAAGTTGCTAGTAGTATCTGAAATCATGATGTCGAGTAAGATACAAGATGCTGGTGACTATCAAATTTATACATATACAGTCATACCGAGACATGCGAGTGCTTCGGTGGTAAAATTAATATTGATAGTAATGGATGTGAATGTGTAGTTACTTAATTATTTATCAGTACCCTGACAGTTTGGTGTGGCGTGAGAACGTGTGCCCACGAAGTCCTAAAAATATGCAGATGTTTGAGGGTTTATATCCCGTACAATGCAATTTTGTTTTTCGACCTCTAACTGAAGTTCCAGGTAGATGAATACAATTCATATTACAGTAAAAATTAATAGCTCTATGATGAGAGCCGCCTCTGTTTGTTAGTTTAGTTTAAAAATCGTTGTGCACATTCTTATTATGCATGAAAACATCACACTCAGCATGAGACTGAAATAATTTTCAAAATGAGTAATAGCCTTAACTAAACAAAAATCATTCCATAAATGAACAGCTGCCTAATTAACATCTGCCATAAAGATTTTCAGCTTGTGAAAATTCACCAGACCTCAGATACATCTGTAGCTTGCCCCTAGCAGATTGCAATTCCTGCTGCAATCTCAACTTTTCAATCAGATTCCTGCTAATCAAATTCCTGATAGAGTATATTTCAGTCACTAATACAATCTGTCATGAGAACTTTCTCTCAAACCACTCACTGAAATACAGTAGGTGCAGAAAAAGTAGTAACAAAAAGAGAGTGAATGATGTACGCATTAAATAAAATATATTAATTGTTATGTTATGATAAATTACAGTTCGAACAGAAGACCCAATAATAATGCACCGTAGTACAACATGAAATGTCTTCTAATAAGTCTGTAGTGTGTAAGAATTCATCTATATAAGGAGATAACTCTGGAATCTTTATATGAGTCAAGCACAAGTACATACACAGTACATGTAACTACACTTAGAGTAATCGACTTATTGTATTGTCTAAAGAGCTTTTCTCTCTAGCCAATGAAATTATTGGTTTAGTTTTATTGGCTCTCTCACAACTCTCTCACTCTTTTGCAAACTTAGTGACTACTAAAGGTTACTCAGAGGTGCAGTGCTTATTTTTGCAAAAACATTCAAAGAATGTTACTGTTGAATCTATTTTTATTGTGGCATACCATGTTTTATATCATATTTTTTCACTCCTTTCACAAAAGGTACTTTTTAGATATAAAATTTGGTTATCAATGTGTAGTGAGACAATAAGCATAATATACTGTAAAACTTCTACTTGAATGCCGTGAAGCTATATATTTCAACTTTTCCCAATGGTGGCGTCGTATCAGTGGCGACTTTTAAATATAGAGTGTCGCTGTATTTTTTTAACAGCTCACCAGAGATTTATAAGCAAAGTGACGCTAATGGCACCTATATTTTGCAGTCTCCTTCAGAAATAGCAAAAATAATACTGTTGACCCCAGTGGTTTAGCTAAACCGTTTTTATACATGTTAAAAGTATAAAGTATTAGACAGAGTTAAACAAGAAACTGCGTTGGGTAAAAAGTCTTAGCTGAATACAGGTATTAATTATTTTCATGCCGCTGCTTTTAAGGTTTTAAAGAAAAGTCCATGAACTTTTAAAGTTAGAAAACTGACTTTAATAAGCCATAACAATGGCTAGGGATTATGCTGTATGGTGTTCCTGAAAACTATTCTCGTAATTTATCAAAGTGTTTTAGAGTCATTGTATCTGATTGTAAATATATATTCATTGTGGAAAATCTGAGAACAATGGATCAGATTTAGAACTTAGTGGCTTTGAATCAGGGTGTAGTTCTGATGATTGTAACAATCAATCTTTTCAGGTACACTGTCATTAAAATCATGGCGACCACTACAGCAACAACAAAAGAGTTCTTTATTATTGATGTCACTGAGTATTTATTAGTACTATTTTGTAGACACTTTTTACTGACCACTTTCTGTTGTGGGTTTGTAAAAATGAGAGAATATCAAAGCGTCAGTCAATTAGAGGTGGTGTTTAATTAAAGGGTTAGCTGTGTTTTTCAACCTTTCTCTTATATTGGTCTTCTATTAAAGGTGGTTAATTGAAAATGACATAAGAATAGAGGCTTTACAGTAGGTTTGATATTAGTTAACAGTAATCAATACAAAACTTACATTAAATGTTTTATACAATTATAAATGCTATCAAAGCTGAATTATCAATTTTTTGAGTTACCTTTCCAAAATTTCCTTGTAAGTTTATACAATTCATAATCAAAAGAGCTCTTGTTAAAAATTCTGAGCTCACAAATTTGCCATGATTTACCTTCCCTGTGCTATTTGGTACAGATTTTTTCTTTCCTTGCTATTTAGATACAGTTTAGGATATTTTATTAGAGTTTATCTTCTCTGCTCGATTTAGTTTGGATTTTTGTTCTCTGTGCTCTTTGGTTAAGATTTATACCTTTTTCTTTAGGATTCTTTAATATTCTTTAAGATTCTTTAAGATTTTTTAAGATTCTTTAAGATTCTTCAAGGTTCTTCAAGGTTCTTTAAGATTTATCATCTCTATTTTACAGTGTAATAAAAATTACTATGGTAGTTTACATAAACCTTTGTAGATTTGAAAAGTGTCAGATTAGAGGGTAGCACTTAAAATATGTTTAAAATTTAAAATAAACTTCTTATCTTAAATATCCAAACATAATAAGTAACCTTTTATACAGAACTTATCATGGTATTTGTTAATAGGTGTTTATGTTTGTGTTATATGTTATCTACTAATACTGTTATATGTTATACATGATATGTATATATGACTGTCATTTACAAAGGTCAACTTCACGCTACCTCACAAACCCTACTGGAGCGATGTTGTAGTCGACATCTTTGATAGATTTGGAAACTTCTATCGGTCTTTTGACAGAGATTTCGGTAGGCATTTTGGTTGACATATACATTAATTATTTTTACAATGCAGCTTTAACATGCCAGCCTGCACTGCCTCTTGTTTAGACACATACATAGCCATAAAACAAGATACATAGTGTGAGTCTCTTCATTAACTCTTTCTCTACTAACTTAAAATTAAATTAATACCATATTAAATTATTTACAAGGACATAATTTCATATTCCGTTAAACATAATATTTGATAAGGATGCATATAAGATGTCATAATATTCGAACCACTTAACCTATAAAAAATACTTTGATACAAATTATTCGGTAGAAAATTTTACAACAGCTAATGCCACAAAAATGTTGCAGAATGAGCTCGATGACTTTTTCAGCTATTTTTGCTATGAACGCAAGCATGTCCAAATTTTTCAATCTTATTATAGCTTATGGTAATATTATGTGGCTAAAACTAAAATAATCACTCTCGGTAGTATTGTTAAAAACAAAAATTTCTCAAAGTTCATAGCTCTAAAACTAATAAAACCTTTGTAGTTGTAATACATTTGACACGGCTAGTCGTTCTAAAAAGAAACTGCGATAAAAAATAGTTTTTCGTAAAACGAAATTATGGTCAGAATGGTTTGTAAACATATTTCCTTAACAAATTTGTTTAAGTACAGGTATGATAGACTAATTAATAAATAAATAAAAACTATTGAACAAAAACGCCATGCCGAGCCATACTGCGCAGCTCATGGTGGTGAAAGAGTTAAGGCACAAATGGGGGCACATAATCTTTTTATATGAAAGTCTCTTAGCAACAAGCTTGCCTGATGTATGATAAGCCATTACAGGAAGCAGTGCAAAACCTTCAACAGTGAGCAACAAACTACACCTGAGGACTGATGTCACATTAGTGGAAGTAAAAAGAAAGAACAGTTTTGCTATTGATAGCAATGATATGAAGGAAATCTACCAAAGTTTTATACAAGTATATAGCCATAAAAGTTGAAAGATTCCAGCTAAAAACATTAAATGAGAAAAAAGTTCTACAGAACCAAAACCAGGTTCTCGATTGCTTTGCTAAGCATTTTAAGTAGCCGCCAAATGTCCAAGGAATGACAGAGCAGGGAACTGTAGATTGCTTCATGCAAAGTCCGAGCATGAGAGTTTGGGCAAACTACCTTAAGAAGAAGAAGAAGAAGAAGAAGAAGAAGAAGAAGTCATCACTGTAGTCACTGTGTCAAAGGAAAATAGAGTGCCAGGACAATGTTAGATTCAATTCAAATTTAATTAATTTCATTGTGGGATTCTAGCAGAGGCATAGAAATAAGGTGGTCAGTGGCTACAAAAGACACTATTCAAACTGATTAGAGGTATATTGAAGGAGGAAATGCCGCAGGATTGGAAACATTTTGCTAACATCATTTTTAGGACTGTAGGGACTGTGGAAACTAGCAAGGCTTCACTCTTGTCAATCGTTGGAAAGATCATACTCGTGCACTACACAATCAGATAAACAAAGTGATATAACCGAATGTACTGTCTAAGAGGTAAAAGTTCTGAAAGGTCTTAAAAGGTAGTACAATGGATATCGTATTTTGCCTCCCTCAAGTGCAGGACAAATGTCTAGAACATATTATGCTTTTGTATGGTGTTTTAATTTATTTCACCAAGGTCTTTGACAAGACCAAGACTAAGTCTCTAGATAGTGTTGAAAAAAGTTAGACTGCACTGACAAGATTTTAAACCCGATAAAATTCAGGTTCAAGTGATCATGGTGAGTCTTGCTTCCAAAAAGTTTTATGCCTGTAGAAGATGGTGTCAAGCATAGCTGTGCTTTGAAAACAACTCTTTTCTTATAGTATTTTGGTGCTCTACTTGAGACAGTATTTAAAAACAGCAGTAAAGGCATTTACATTTAAACAAGACACAATGCCAATCTTTTTGAAGTTTCTCAGTTTTATTCTGAATCACACGCTACCAAATTTTGTTTCAGAGAAATGTTGTTTGTGTATGACAGTGTTCTGCTTGCCCATTCAACTGAGATTTCGATTATAGATTGGTTTATCGGAGCAGCACCAAAATTTAGCTTTAAATAAGCATAAAAAACAGAATGTCTGTATCAACTTACCACGCCTCTTTAGATCCTACAGGTATACGAATAGACCACAAGCTGTTTACTCTCTGTAAAGATTTTATATACCTTGATAGCACCATATCAAGTAATGTCAAAAAAAAATTAAAAAAAAACTCAGCAAGACTATTGGAAGTTCCAAAGCTTCTTTTAGAAAAACTCAGAATTTTTTGCTCAGGAACAAATGTGTAACTCTCTAAGACAAGTGTAAGATATACAGAGCTGTAGCTCTAGCAGCCTTATTATATGGAACTTACATCAGACAAAACACGAACTGTATGTGAAATGACTGCATGAGTTCATGATGAAACAACTACACAGCATAATAAATCTCACTTGCAAATATAAGGTCGAAATCACCAAAATTTTAAGACCGACTAGCCTACCATATAGGGTGGACAATTCGATGAAAATACCAAAATTGTTGGGTGTGTACACAGGATAAATCATGAGCAATTGCTAAGACAACCACAGTACTATATTCACAATTTTATGGAAAAAAGACAAATCAGGGCAGACTCAGATATAGATGATGTAGCTAAAGCTAGCTGACCCTCGACCAAACCCCCTTTTTGAATTGGCCCATCCCACTGTGAGAAGAATACCAACAAATAGCCATGAGGCAACTAAAGGAGCAACAAGATGGCTATTGAGATGGAAGGGTGAGCTTAACAGTATCAAAGGACATACAGGAGTTCTTCCTCACACAAGCACCACACTGCGTACTCTGACAAGGAATAGTTAAAATTCTCTTTAAAAACATTTGCAGTGAATGTAGAGCAACTGATATGCATGGTGCATGGCAATCTAGTCAACCCACATAAAATGAACATAGTCAAATAAATGTTCTGCAGTTTGCTAAACATCCCATACTTACAATTGACACTTTGTGGTAGGTTCCACACTCATACTAGTAGGTTCCATACTTAAAGTTGGCATCTCTGGTATTAGTTCTCTGTCCAAATGACAAGGAAGTAAAAGCCACAAGTGTCGGTCTACCTAAAAGAGTTGCTTGGAATGGCTCGACAGCTAGCTAACTTGCTGATTAACTAAACCACTCTCAGCACAAAACGCACAATGGAAACAGAGCAGCAAGTTCAGGACCTCCTAAAAAAAGTCTGATCAGACTAGCTAGAGGTGCATGAAACTTTCCAAAGATGTTGGTCTAAAAACAAAATGGCGAGTAAAGGTTCTGTGCGAACTACCAATGTTTGAACACAGCAACTAAACAAAGCACTGACACCCTTTTTTTAATCAGTCTCAGTGTCCAGTGTGAATACAAATTTGTTGGCATGCTAGACTTTATCCATGACTACTGGCAGGTTTCTTTGGATGCAGAAGTCAGTATTTTTTCACTTGCTCACGGCTTTAAAAATGGAAGGTTTTACTTTTTGCGTTGACCTCAGCCCTGATATTTTTAAGTTAATTGAGTTGGTCTTACATAGACTTTACTAGCGAATGATGTTACTTTGTTTAAGCAACATTTTTTTCATCACTTCAAGTTTCAATACGCACCTACACTGTTGTATGTTGTTAGAGTTATCATATCTTTATTAATTAGTAATTGATAATCAGTCTGGATAAGAGTTGTCTACCCTTCTTCCCATGATGCTACAAGACCTTCCCATGATGCAACCAAGAATAGCACTTCCTGAGGATCTGATGAAATTCTAGAACGCTAAATAAATTACGACTGTAACTTTAATCTTTAACGATAGAAGTCATCTAGATAGTTTAGGGCTGGCCAGCCATTAGGTTTCATCATCAACTAACCAGACAACATTTAGGTAATTATCACAACGTATAACATGGTGGCAGCAAAATACATAAAGATTTGCTGATTGATGAGAACCCAGCCAAGTAATATTTTTTGAATATCAGCTGATTAGGGCTGCTTCTTATTTGTTTTCCAATTTCTGTGTACTGCTTGTGTGTTGCTATGGATGGTTTTGGATTAACCTCACCGGCTGAGCTGTGCATGGATGGAAATTTGGCGGAAAACTGGAGGAAATGGAGGAGGAATTTTGAAAATTATTTGGATGCAATAAACCTCATTGCTGGGCCTGCTGATGAAAATGGGGCTTGGCCACCGGCAAATAATGCAATATGGAGAAGACAAATAGCTATACTACGACATTGCATTGGCGAAGATGCTGTGGAAATATTAGATCAATTTGAATTTGATGAGGAGGCAGAGCCAACTGAAGTTAGGACTCGCCTTCCTGATGTCTTGGCAAAATTTGAAGGTTACTTCAACCCGAGGAGAAACCTACTGTATGAATGGTATGTTTTTATGTCTTTGACTCAAACTGAAGGTGAACCTATTGATATGTTTGTTAAAAGGCTAAAAACTCAAGCTAATAAATGTGAATTTGCTGAGCAACGAGACATGATGATATTAGTACGCTGTGTGTTTGGAATAAAAGATCAGAGGCTCAAGGAAAAATTGTTGCAAAATAGAGATGTAAACCTGAACAATGCCATTGGTATGATCCGAGCATCAGAAGTCACAAAAAATCAGTTAGCTGAAATGGCCAGTGAAAAAGTGGTGGCAGTTGTAAACAGAAGCAACGGAACAAGTAAAGGACCTCCTATACCAGCGCCTAGGAAAATTATTGACTGCAAATTTTGTGGTTATGACCACTTTAAAGGGAAATGTCCTGCCTATGGAGAGACATGCAATAAATGTGGCTTGAAAAATCATTTTAGAAAAAAGTGTACTGGTACCAAGAAAGAAGTAAATTCAGTCACGGTAAAAAGATCGGGTATTGGGGTTAGTGACCTATTCATTGGAATGATAGCCAACGATAGAGATTCGAAAAAAGGATGGTATAAATCATACAAACTTTCACATGATTCTGTTTTAAAACAAATCACTTTTAAAGTAGATACTGGTGCACAGGCAAATGTTTTACCATTGAAGTTTGCCAAAGATCTGAAGGCTATCATACAAAAAGTACTGCAAGACTTATAACATATTCCAATGATGTCCTAACAAATGCTGGCAAAACCACGCTAAAGCTAAATACTGACAAAACAGAAGATGAACTCGTATTTGAGCTCGTTGACGAGGATGTTGTACCAATATTAGGCCTTCAAGCATGTGTGGAACTGAATATAGTCAAGAGAATTGACAGTGTTAACAATCAAGCCATTTTAGAGGAGTATGCAGATTGTTTTCAGGGAATGGGCTGTCTCGAAACAGAACATACTATTAGAGTAAATTCTGAAGTGAAACCAGTTATCAACAGAGCAAGACGCATACCTCTGAGTATGGTAGACAAAGTGAAAACTGAGCTAGACAAAATGGAAGCCAATGACATAATTGCCAAAGTTGACCAACCAACACCATGGGTAAACAGTATGGTGGTGGTAGAGAAACGAGATGGCAGTGTCAGAATATGTCTAGATCCAAAAGAGTTAAATAAAGCGATTCTTCGTGAGCATCATCATATTCCAACGCTAGAAAACATCATTCAAGTTCACAGGAAAATATGTTTTCACCATTGTAGACATGAAAGCAGGATACTGGCATGTTCCACTCGATCGCCAATCACAGCTACTTACAACTTTCAATACGCCATTTGGCAGGTACTTCTACAAGCGTCTACCCTTTGGGATTAACTCTAGTGCAGAGGTATTTGAAAAGAGAGTCGAAGAAGTATTTGGTGACCTTGACGTTTGCATCTATTTTGATGACTTGATTATTGCTGGTACAGACCAAGAAGATCATGATAGAAAACTCAGAAGATTGCTACAACGGGCAAGAGAGAACAACATTAAATTTAACAAGGACAAAATTCAACATAATCAGTCGGAAGTTAACTATTTGGGCCACATTGTGTCCAAGCATGGGCTAAAACCTGATCCAGAAAAGGTCAGAGCAATCAAGCAGATGCCAAACCCAGTAGACCAACGAGGAATTCAAAGGCTCATGGGATCACTTAATTTTCTGAGAGGATATATTCCAAATATATCAAAGGAAACTCAACCAATTAGAGACCTACTAAAGAAAGATACTCCATGGGTATGGGGCAATCAACAAGAAGAGGCTATGACTAAAATAAAAGCTGTTCTAACTAATGAACCAGTTCTGAAGTATTTTGACATAGAGAAAGTCATTGTTTTGCAAGTAGATGCTTCTCAGGGTGGTCTAGGAGCAGTTTTGCTTCAAGCGAATCAACCAGTAGCTTATGCCTCACGGGCTCTAGCTAAGACTGAAGAGGGCTATCCACAAATTGATAAAGAGTTACTAGCTATAGTATATGGGTGTGAAAAATTTAACACTTATACTTATGGACTGGAATTGATGTTCAGACAGATCACCAACCTCTGGTCTCCATTGTTCAGAAACCACTTTGCAAAGCATCACCTAGACTACAGAGACTTCTTGTAAGATTACAAAGATACAGAGTTGAAAAGATCCACTACGTGCCTGGCAAATATCTATACTTAACTGACACTCTGTCACGGCAATGATATACAGTCCCAAAAGATAGCCGACGGCGCTCATATGGGCAGGGTTTAATGATGAAGCTCTGTTGGGATTAACCCGAACACGGCACCCGAACAAACAAATATGCTGAATAAAGCACCTTGTAAATTTACGAATATTATGAACTATAGTGGTTATTTTACTTATCTGTTGAATTCATTTTGTTGTCAAATAAATATAGTATCCCAATATTGTCACCGTTATGATCAGTCAGTTGCCATTCACAAGCATTCGTGATATTAATAGTCACAATCGTAAAATAGCTCAAATTCGGTTTTGCATTTAGATTTTGAGTATGAAAACTACACTGCACAGCTTTGCCTGCTGTCCCATCTTATTGGCAAAGTAAAACAATGTGAAACCGATGAAAGACTTTGTCGTTTTATATTAGGGGTGGCAAAATATTAATCAAAAACTAGAAAAAAAATGTTGTTGTTCGGGTAATTATATTCAACTTTAGGCATATACTACGACCTTTAATAATTTTAAAATTACTAAAAGTAGGTAATTTGAAATGTTTTATTTTGAATAGATACATTATTTTGGTTAGGTATTACCCCTACATTGCAGAAATTCAATGTTTGCTATTGTGACCCGGGGGGTCTACTGGCTGAATAAGCTAATGAAACGATAACAGCGATTCGTGTTTTCTAAAACCTAACAAGGCAACGCGACCGCCCCGCGAGAGTTGTGTTTGCTTTGAAACCCAGGCTGGTACAATCCTAATAGAGCTCCATCATTAAACCCCGCCCATATGATAGCCGTCGGCTATCCTTTTGGGCTGTATATCATTGGTCACGGGCATATCTCGAGGGTATCAGCGATAACATTGAAGATGATGTTGTCATGATTCACTCACTTCAGTTAGAAGAGTCCGCCAAAGAAGAAATAAAGATGCATTATGCCATGGATGATACCATGAAACTCCTAACATCGGCAATTCTAAGTGGTTGGTGTTGGGCTGTAAAAAAACAGGTTCCAATTGAGTTACAGCCATATTGGGGTGTACGTGATGAGTTATATCTCAGTGATGGATTGATTTACAGAGGTGAGCGTCTAGTGATCCCTAAGTCTCAGCAACGCCCATACCTCACGAAGCTTCACTCAAGACACTTGGGAATGGATAAATGCATCGAGAGAGCGAAACAAAGCATGTACTGGCCTGGCATGAATCAACAGATTAAGCAACTTGTAGCTGAGTGTCCTATATGCCTGAGATTTTCTAATAGACAACAGAAAATGCCGTTGCTACCACATGAAGTACCTAAGTTACCATGGAATAAAGTTGGAATGGACATACTAGAGTTTAAAAACAACAGCTACTTACTAGTGGTGGACTTTTATTTTCATTATCCAGAACTAAGGATCATCAAAGGGAAGACTGCCAAAGATGTCACGCTAGCATTAAAAAGTATATTTGCTGTTCATGGGGTACCTATTGATGTAGTTGCAGACAACATGCCTTTTGGTAGTATGGCTCTACGTCAGTTTGCATACGAATGGGGCTTTAACATTACAACTTTTAGTCCACGTTATCCCAAATCCAACGGTATGGCCGAAAGATACGTTCAAACAGTTAAGCAGTTCTTGAAAAAAGCAGCTGCTGATGAATCTAAGTCGGACATTTATCAATCATTGTTAGCCTACCGACAAACTCCAGTCCAAGGTCTACCTTTCAGTCCATCTGAAATGCTCTTTAACAGAAGTATTCGCGGTCCATTGCCTTACACTAGAAGGACCTTAAAACCATTGATTCCTGACGCATATCCCTTGCTATCAGAGAGACAAAGAAGTCAAAAGTTAAGCAGTGATAAACAGGCTAGAGACTTGCTTCCTTTACATAAAGGAGAAGAGGTAGTCATCAGAACAGATGGCGAAAATGAATGGAGCAGAGGACAAGTGTTAAGTAAAACACCACATCCACGGTCTTATATGGTAGACACTGGCACATCACACCTTCGTAGAACTAGAACCCTTATCAAGCCAGTCCAAAGTATACCCGATGAAACAGATGAAATGACAACCATAAATGAACGAGCTATTCCTGATGAATCACAAGACTTAGCTCCCGGTGGCACACCGAAGAAGCAAGACACTCCAAAGTCAACGCAACGAACAAGTGCACTTAGCAATCGTGGCAAGCTTCCTTCAAAGTACGACTCCTACAAAATGTATTAGCAGCTGTCCCAGTTGCTACTTTAACTGTATATATGTTCTTTGTATTAATTGTTAATCGTTTAAAGACTTTATGTTTTGGATCTAAACTTCCAAGGAAAGAAAGGATGTTGTATATTGTTAGAGTTATCATATCTTTATTAATTAGTAATTGATAATCAGTCTGGATAAGAGTTGTCTACCCTTCTTCCCATGATGCTACAAGACCTTCCCATGATGCAACCAAGAATAGCACTTCCTGAGGATCTGATGAAATTCTAGAACGCTAAATAAATTACGACTGTAACTTTAATCTTTAACGATAGAAGTCATCTAGATAGTTTAGGGCTGGCCAGCCATTAGGTTTCATCATCAACTAACCAGACAACATTTAGGTAATTATCACAACGTATAACATACACTAACTGGAAAATAAGTTCTGGTGACTAGGGTTAGCTGTGCTACAGCTCAAGCCAGCTAAATGCAAACCACTGCAGTTAGAGGTTTGCTACTTGGTACACATAGTTAGCAAAAAAATAGTGGCTACAAAACCTAAAAGAGCGTGGAAAGTCTAGGACTGTCATATTTCCCAGCGAACTAAAAAACTGCAAGGATCTTTTGGATGCAGTAGGTTACTACCCCCTTGTACTTACCATAGCCCTTTTTTACATGTTTTTTACAAAGGGAGTTGTGGAAATGGGGAAAAATGAACAGACAGTGTTTGAAAGCTTAAAGGATAACATTTCTTTGGTCCTCATTTTGGGACATTCCAATCCGAATCAGCAATACATTTTCAACATGAATGCAAGAGGATGTGTGTAGGGGCTGCTGTCTCAGATGCTGGTTAAAACTGAAGGGGTGAATACCTGTTTCAGCAAAGCACTAGAACTCTTCAGAAAAACTACTGCATCACTAGGAGCGAGCTGTTGACAGGGATCAAAGTTGTAAAACAGTTTCAGCCTTATCTGTAGAGCCAGCAGTTTTTGCTGCAAACAGACCACTCTTTACTCCGCGGGAAGCGCCAAAGAAAGTAACTGTTCAAGAAGGTGTCCAGGTGGCATGAAAATCTGGCTAAATTTTGTTATGCCCAAAGACTATGGGCACGCCTGTGTCATGGCGATGCAAATAGACTGAGCGGACAAATATTTTTGAACTGCAGGTAGAGTGAGCTGATTAAACTAGAAAACAATTGGTCCACTGTAAGAGAATTGGCTTGAGAAAACCAAGACTTACCATACAGACACAAAAAGACCTAAACCTATGTGCCAGGTAGTTGGCCATTTTAGCTAACTTCTTTGTTTTAAAGGTGAAAAATCAAATCGGTGATCAAGGGCTAGCTAAATCTTTTTGGGGATTTTTGAACACAACCAGAGTGATGGCTAGGGGTAGCACAGAAGAAGAGATGCCAGAGCTACAGGCTGCCGGTCAGAACTAGTTGCTACTGTGTAGGAAACACTCTCCAAAGGCTAGAAAGTTGACCAAGAAACAGCGAAATTTAAAATGCCACAAATTGGGGAAGCTTCAACGAAGCTGGGAATCGTTTAAGAAAAGACTTGATGAATGGCTAAAAGCCAGAGTAATCTTTCAAATCCAGCCCATGTTGTCTGTTGTATGCTAATGTGGCAGATACATGCCTTGGATCACCTTGCACTAGGCAAGACAACCAGTCGAATCTTTTGACGTTTTTTTGGCCTATTGTAGCAGCCATGGTTTAAAAACTAGTCAAGAGCTATGAGGTGTGGCTAGTATCAATGTACAGTGGTACTAAGGCAGCTAAGAGGAAAGCAAAGGCTCATGATAGATTTTGTAGGTCCTTTATCAATAACACTAAAGTGTAAAAAAGTGGAAACTGGTACAAACAGATCACCTCACTTTGCACTAAGATGTGCTGTCTCTACTAGAAGCTATTCCCCAGGTAATCAACAGTGCTGTAGACAAGAGAGTGTTCTGCTACATGAGTTTGTCAAAGCTGATTCACATGAACCAGGAAGTGCAATTTGAGAACCAATTAATATCTTAGATATGCCAACTATCGCAGGTAGGCAAGTCACACACAAGTACCACAACCAGAAACTGGATGAATTACTCAGGGCACTGCTACTAAACTAAGGCTAGGAAAAGGGGATCGGCTGCTTCTTTAGCTGATGAGGGCGTACCGGGGCACACTTCATTTATCTACCAAAAAAATAACAAAAATGCTCATGCTAAAGCAAGAATTTTAACTTCCAGGCCGGCCTGAGCATCAAATCTCTTCTATGAAGTTCTGCTCAATGCATGGTTATATGGTAGAAGTGCCAAAAGACTGGAAAAGTTGCATAACACTTGTCAGCATGCAGAGAGCACTGTGCACTTTTTACAGTTTGGAGATTAGATAAAAAGATCGGGAAGAGTTGCCACAATGATTCTCTAAGTAGTTGATAAGTCGTGCAGACGGGTAGAGAAACCATGGCTGCAAGCCAAGTTTATCATACTGCATCAAGTGACAGAAGCTTGGTCAAACCATACATACCTGATGAAGATACCAGGTCAGTCATTCATTCAGAATGAAACCGGGCTCAAGCCAGCATGTAAATGCGCGTGGGATCATAGCTACTTTACATCCTATAAAGAACCTAATCATGAAAGAGGTTAGACCGTCATAAGTAAAGAAATTACCAAGTCAGTAAAAGAGGCAAGGATTGCAATTTGTGCTGCCAAATATCCACTATTCACTAAAGCTGACATTCAGATCGGAAATCGAGAGGCAGGGAAAGAAAGCCGAGAAACTTCAGCTTTACTGAAAAAGAGACCTACCGAGCCTAGATAGGCTTCTGTTTAGTCAGCGACTTCCTTGGAATCAGTTCAGGAGTTTGTTTAACACAACCCAAGGTCAGTCAGAATTACTCTAACACCAAATAACTATGTGAATTAGACTTGTTTTGAAGTTGCCGAAGCCAATCATGTAGGGCCATGACAAGATAATTTAGTGGCATCAAAAAACCGCCCAAGCAAATGGCCATTTTGTGCGAAATCATTTTCTCTCTGGACCATGATTAAACTGCATTTAAATTCTATACATTGCAACACTCTACACAACTCTAAGCAGAAACACATCCAAAGATTGAATTCCAACTAGGTGAGATTATTGACTTTTTAGAGGATACTTTGAGCCAACTAGGTTCTATGTGCATCAAGGAGAATTGATTAGAGTACTTCCTAAACTCAGACAAGGAGGCTGGTGCCATGTATACAAATGTGATGACAGAGCATCGAGACCAGTGCTGGCAGGATCGCTTGCATGACTGACATTGCATGTGGGCTGAGTCTCAGTATCATGGCAAAAAACTCAGCCAAATGTGAGCCAGCTCGGTGTGCCTATTAATAACAGAGAAAGATCGCAAGAAACAATAAGAAGAAGGCAGAGCTTATCACGCAGGCTGGAGATATAAGAAGCCCATTACCAAGGATTCAGCAGAGCTTACATGGTTTCTCCGCATGATTGTTCTCCGTGTAATGAATGTATACCTACGTATTCAGTGACTTCATGTAGACTTATATGTATTGGGCAATTGTATATTCCTGTGCTTGATACACTTGATGTATTTATTCTTGCATTTTTGGAAAGTAAAGGAAACTGCTAGTTTCTTTTACAGCAGCATGAAAAAGTCTAAAGACCCATTCAAAGCAGCGTGACAAGTAACTTGAAACGTAGAGCTTGGAAGAAAAACCCGGGAGGAGGTATGCTTTAGCTTGGTTGACTTAGAGAACATTGATAGTACCAATCTAAAAACAATTAGAGATATTCCATTTGAGTCACAAACAGTTAGAATTTAAATGCTAGTTCTGCTAGTATGAATGCCGAATCAAGCTGGCATGTATCATGTCCTACAAAGAATCATGGTTTGGTACTAAGCAAACCAATGAAGACGATTCATTTCCTCCAGTACTCCAGACTCCTACTGCCTGAAGAAGAAGAAGGAAATGGCTATCAGGGTAGCTATAGCTTCTGGAGAGCCTGAAAAAAAACTTATGCAGTCACCAGCTACCACACCTGAAGCAGTCGGCCAATTGACAAAAAACAATTATCAAATCCTTTAGATTACTACACAAACTGAAGTACTGAGTTTGAATATGCATACTACACAATATCAACTAGTCTTGCACTAAAGCCCTGTGGCTGCAGTCATCCAAGATAAATTCCACAGCCAGCCAAAAAATGATTGTTCACTAAGCTCTTCACATCTTCCAGGAATGGAACCATGTGATGGTAGCATAGAGTAGGGATAAATGTGGAATTGGTGGCTGCATCATAAATGGAGCAATACAAATTTGCAGCGAAGGTACATCTTTGTATGTAAAGAATGTCTCTGTTTAGCTCCATATCATTGTGCATTACCAAAGATGTAGACTTACACACAAATAGATGGTAAGAAAAGAAAGTAAGCAGTGCTACATGGATGTGAGTGATAAAGCTTGTACCCTAAGACAGTCAATGTCGAAATCACTGACTGCAATTGATAGAGAGAGATGCTCTTGTTGTCTATCAATAAAGGCTTTAAAATTTCCTTATTACACTCTTACTCCAAGGTCACATCAGACCAGAGTGCACAGTGACTAAACTTTCATTTGTTATCTAATATCTTTAACCTTTGTCACAATCAACAAAGTTCTTTATATCCATAAAGGGGTACATCTTATACGTGTAGTGACTTTTAGGCTTGTAAACTGTTCTTATTTCTTCACCTTCTTGGCCTATTTTGTTTTTTTATTGGTGTGGGATTTCAGGTAGAGATCCACCTGTTGACATTGAGGTGCAAGTAGAAAACAGTTCTTCTGTGACAGAGTTTAAGGTCCTTCATTCTGACCTAAAATGGAACGATTTCAACTGGGATTGTTTTTGTCACGATAACGAAGTCTATTGTCCTGACCAAGTTGAATGCGATCTGAATCCAGGTATTTGTGTGTGTACAAGTAAATTTAAAACGCTTAAATTTGAGACAACTAAGCTTAAGTCAGAATTAAGACAGACTTAAGACAGACTTGAAAACAACTTACGACAACAAGATGTACTAGACAAGTTAGTTGGACCAACAATTTTAGTTTAAATACTTTAGAAAAAATGGAGAATTATAGTGAACTGTTCATGATTATAATTTTAAAACCAACAACATATATTGCGATTTAAGAAGCTAAAACTGGCTAAGATTTTAAAAACCAGCTTTCCTATGACACTTGTAGTTGTTTGACTCTGCATGCATGTAATGCATGTAATGCATGCAATGCTTGTGATATGCATATATCGTGTGTAATTCATGTAATGTGTGTAATGAATGCATGTGTTACATGTCTTTGACATAGCATATCCGAGACATAACACACTTCTAATACAACACACCTGAGACATAACACACTTCTAATACAACACGCCTGAGACATAACACACTTCTAATACAACACGCCTGAGACATAACACACTTCTAATACAACATGCCTGAGACATAACACACTTCTAATACAACACGCCTGAGACATAACACACTTCTAATACAACACGCCTGAGACATAACATACGTGAGACACAAGATGGTAAACTACAAAAAGTCTAATTGAACAGAAGTCCTATTATTTTACTCACAGAAGTAAACATAGAATTCTAACTAGAACATACCAGCATATATGCTGGACAAGAAATCAATGCTATGAATGTGCAATAAGAAGACATGTAAAACATGCAAAGCACTGTCAAGATTCAACATATTTTTTTTTAATTTATGATATTTGCTATGATTGTCAAGACTAGTATTGACACAGCATTTACGGTGTGTGTTAAAATCTTTGTATGCAAAGGAAATGTCGATTTCCTTAGATTGACAAAATAAGACAAATTCATGGTGTTTAAAGTTGGGAAACATCGTAGTTTTGTGCTGTTTGGTGATACATGCATTGTGTTTGACTTTCTA
The DNA here is from genome assembly GCF_963576615.1 of Watersipora subatra. Classification (NCBI taxonomy): domain Eukaryota; kingdom Metazoa; phylum Bryozoa; class Gymnolaemata; order Cheilostomatida; family Watersiporidae; genus Watersipora; species Watersipora subatra. The sequence continues at coordinate 58,855,938 of NC_088713.1, forward strand.
GAAAAAGAGAATATTTCTACAAGTGTTCACCAATATTTCAGCAGCTGTTTGCTATTACCAACAAATGGAGAAACGAACATATCATGTGACTTTGCCTATTATTATTCTTCAGATTACACCACAGTCAACTTCAGCCGTCCTCCTACTTGTAAGCCCGTGTTTCTCCTATTGTTATTCATTTAAACTGTTTCTTGTAACATCTTCTTTATATTTTATATTGAAGCTATTTGTTAATGTAAGTGTATTAAAACTTCTTGAAATGGACTCATTGTAATTTTGTCCAAGTGTTTTACAAACACGTTTAAAGATGGAATTACACAAAATTTTTATTAAACTTTATTAGAAAATAGGCATTTTTAATAATGAACCATTGTTGTTAATGTTTGAGATTAATTATTTTAGAAAATATTAAAGATTTGCTATCATTTGTGATTATTGTTAATGTTTGAGGTGATCTGATTGCCAAAACATTTTAAGATTAAAACCAGCTAAACTTGATTATGGTTAAAACGCTCAGAAAATAGATGAGTACAAAATAACATCACTAGTTGCTATCATTAGTGTTGGCTATAGCGTTCAAGCCACAGCGTTAGGCGTTTCTATTCTGTCAATCTCTTAAAAATGATAGACATCATAGCATTACTTTTGCTTAATCTAAACATCTTAATAGTGATCAAGTTTGGCTGATTTTTATCTTGAAGCATTCTAGCAGTCAGACCACTTCAAATATCAAAGACAATCACCAATGGTAAAAAATATTTATATTTGTTGATAAACTCTATCAGTGTTTTGTAAAAGTTCATCTTTGAAAAGAGTTCATAAAGATCTGCCCAAGTTCTTTAGTCAATGTACTAGTTATGTCAACCGACAAAATCTACAGTAATCGAAACTTCATAAAAATTTTCAAAAGGTTGTTACGGTTTATTTCTCAATTTTTCCTATTATGCATTGCTGTACATGAGCTAAATTTGGCATCTCTGAAACTCAACTTGTCTAAAATAAGGGTGTGCAAAAGTAGCACAAAAACTTTTGGCATAGCGCAGCAGGTGCCTATAAAAGTATTTATTTTGGCCTTTAATAATTCTTTTATAGCAGTTTGTTTTTAAAATTACATTAACCTACTTACATAATATAAAATTACTCGAATTAAAGAAACTTTATATCTAAACTGAAAGGTTTCTTTATAACTTTAATAGTGACCCAAGGTTCGGCCTCACCTGTTGCAAATGCCACACTATAAACTATACTAGTTTATTCACATGTGTTATATACTGTACACTTTATTAGTTGAGCCACATGTGATATATACTGTACACTGTACTAGTTTAGTCACATGTGTTATTAGTTTAGTCACATGTGTTATATACTATAACTATACTAGTTGGGTCACATGTTTTATATACTATAACTATACTACATGTAGTTTAGTCACATGTGTTATATACTATTACTATACTAGTTTAGTCACATGTGTTATATACTATTACTATACTAGTTCAGTCACATGTGTTATATACTATACACTATACTAGTTTAGTCACATGTGTTATACACTATACACTTACTAGTTTAGCCATATGTGTTATATACTATACACTATACTAGTTTTGTCACATGTTTATATACTATACACTATATTAGTTTAGTCACATGTGTATATACTATACACTATACTAGTTTAGTCACGTGTGTATTTACTATACACTATAATAGTTTAGTCACATGTGTTTTGTAGTATCAACTATACTAGTTTAGTCACATGTGATATACAATTCAATCACAAAGATGTAGTTTTGTAGATCCCAAACCACCACAGTATTTATCCGCCAGCCAGCCACGTGTACAGTTGGGAACAACCACTACCTTCTTTTATGCAGAAATTGGCTATGACCGTGAAAGTGTACAACGGGGCATTACACTGCGATGCAAAGCCATCTTTTCAAATCATACCACAACTAGGTTTTACAATTATAAAACACCCAAAGCAAGAGGTAATGTATCAAACGTTCATGTCTCTGATTGTATGCAAACTTCTACTCAAATATGAATCTATAAAGTTGTGCCTTTGCATACGTAATGTACAATTCCAATCTCACTACAAAACACATTTCAGGAAGGTAATCGCAGCTCTCTTTATAAACCTGTTCATTTCTTCAAAGCATTATTATAGTTAATAATATATATGTATATTTATATATATTTATATTTATATTATATATAAAATATTACAGGTAAAAGGAAATAATACTTAAGTACAAATCACCACAATCTGTTGAGTACAATGGTGCTTTTTAGGCAGCAAGCAGAAAATATTGGTGCTTTTAGATGCGCACTTTTTTGTTGTATCTATATTATTAATATATTATGTAAAGCGAATATTAAGTAATAACTATATTATTAAATATATTAGGTAATAACTATATTATTATAACTTTCCTTCATGTACATTTTATTTTTAGTTTGGAGTTTTCTCTAGTAAGCCTTATATAAATCACGACAAATCATAAGTTTTGAGTAAAGAAGTATACAGACAAATAATAAAATACTAGAGAGCAATCAAACAGCTAAAAGACACCAAAGCACAAGTCACTCTAGCTGTTTGAAAGCTCTTATTACAGAAGTAACAAGCTGGACTAATGACAAATTGGTGCAAGAAAACATTTGAGAGAACTAAAATACTGTCTAATAGACTGGGTCTATTAGATACCAGGTCCCTTAAAATGAACATCCATATTCACACACTATGAAAAATTGTGTTGTAATTGTAAATACCTATATTATGAGAACTGTATTTTGATCTTTTCTGTATATAATGAATGTTTAATGATCTGTTTATATGATGTTGTTTATAAAGTTTGAATAATTAGTTTATTGACAGAAACTTAACTAGCTGCGTTCATTTTGACAGTTGAGAACAAAAGTGAAGGCTTTAAATGAAAAAGCTATGGGTACCAATAAGCAAAAATCTTTTAGAAAGCACAATGAGAAAGCACTATTAAAACCATGAAATTGCTATTATAGCAATATATAAGACAACAAAGAAACAATAATTTGTAAAGTAGAAGATCAACTTAATTTTTTGTCATGGTCTTATATCACTACAAGATCCTTTGCGCCAAACGATCATTGAATACAAACAAGGTGATCAGCCAGAAAGTTTAACAAGCTGTGAGACAGCCAGAGAACCTTTACTATTTTGTGTATTAAGGGGGCAGAATAGAGAAGTTTGTTCTAATAGAAGGCTAAAAATTAGCCTAATAAAGCCTAATAAATTAGGCTACTCAAAGCATATTACAGCACTTTGATTTATGCTTCAAAACTTGAAGTGGTTAGCTAGTGAGCTTTCAAAAGTAACAAAGTCTGTTTGCTAAACCAACTGCGTCATTTTCAAAGCATAAGCAATCATTATTGCTAATGACATGTTAAAAAAACTTTAAATGTGAAAATTTTTTGAAGCTAATGCATTAAACATTTTGGTTTTCTCAAATGCTCAACATTTCTACTTCCTTAGCAGCATAATATAAGCCACTTTTAACGATCAAATCATTTGTTTTTCAAAATAACACTCAGTAAATAAAAATATTGATATTTAACCTTGTTTAACGGCTTAACAACCAGAGTATTGTTTTTAAAGGAACTAAAAACAGATAAAGAAGATTTTAAGCATTAAAATGCTATCAAAATTAGGTATTATTGTCTTTCTTAAGACAAAATACAACTGGCAATACATGTTTCTGAAGTACTAGATTGTTCTAGGCAATCCTATACTTTTGCACATAGCTGCATTTAGTGGAATGCGCCTTTCTACCAATGAATTTTACAAAACTAGATATTCTTTGTAAAATGGATTAACTCTAAATTATTTATTTAATTAACAAAGTATTCTGTGAGCCGCTTTGCAGATTTTACAAAACCAGCTATTTTTGTAAAATGGATTAACTCTAAATTATTTATGTAATTAATAAATAATCTGTAAATCAAGAGAAACAACATGTTTGATCATAAGTAACCTAAAGCAGGCTAGTTATTTGCTTCGTTGCAAATAACTTTGAAAAATGAAATTACGCAAGTTTTTAGTAGATTATACCAGAAGTTATGCATATTGGCATTCAGATCCCCTGACTGCCCAAACTGTTTAAATTGTTATAAAAGTTTCAGGTTTTTGTTAAAATTTCAAGACATTCTATGTTCGAAAACTTCTTATCAGTTGGGCTACACTAAAATCTTAAACACTTTTTTCCAGAAGGCTTCGTTGAGTTCCACTGTTTAGAATTTTAGAAATTATTACTATTATAAATTATTATTATTAGAATTTTTACTATTTAGAAATATCACCCATTCTTTGTTTTAGATACACCCAAAGGATTCAACTTCCCTATTCACAGGCTTCCGTGCCAACTAACGTTTTACCCAGGAGAACTCTACCAATATCAAGTATGGGTCTCCTCCAACTGTTCTAGCAGTTGGTGTAACTCTACCGAAGCCAACTCTAGCTTGATAAAAGCAGCAGGTATGTCACTTTTAGCATATAAAGTGCTTTTTGCTGGTGTTTTCATACAGAGGTGAATGTGCCATAAGTAATAAATAAAAGTCAGAGATATGAATTTGGGCTATTTGTTTTCTAACTCTAAGGTGTCTTTGATTAACAGCATGTCTAAGGCTATCACACATATTTTGAAACACTTCTAACTGAACGTCTCTTCTGATAAATATAAGGGAATGGATAAAAACAGAGGGCTACCCTTTAATTGAATACCACCTCGATTTGCCTACTACTTTGTCATGTTTGGATCTTTACGAACTCCTACCAGTAATAGAACAATTTCCACAAAATGGTAATAATAATGACTTGGGTATATCAACAACAAGTAGTTTTTTTACTTGTTTTAGTGATGGTACCATTGTGTCTTAGCTATGGCTTTAGTGATGGTACCATTGTGTCTTAGCTATGGCTTTAGTGATGGTACCATTGTGTCTTAGCTATGGCTTTAGTGATGGTACCATTGTGTCTTAGCTATGGCTTTAGTGATGGTACCATTGTGTCTTAGCTATGGTTTTAGTGATGATACCATTGTGTCTTAGCTATGGCTTTAGTGATGGTACCATTGTGTCTTAGCTATGGCTTTAGTGATGGTACCATTGTGTCTTAGCTATGGCTTTAGTGATGCGTTCTTAAAAAGATTGGTTGTCACATCCAAACCACACTCTGATTTTATATCATGAAAGTCTAAATTTGATCCATTGTTTTCAGATTGACCATAAAAGGAATTAGAAAGTGTAAAATATGGGTAATATTAGTCTTTAATCTTTCCGAAATTCTGATGAGCTAGTCGAAAAATACAACACTACCTTCTATTTGAACATCACCTGTAATAAACCATAACTATAGAGAGAAAGCTGAAACATAGAGCATCATGGCATTCAATTAAAGATTCAGATAAAAGGTTAAACAAAATACCGGAAATGTTTTATGATATTTTGAAAAAGCTTTTAGAGCAAATTTGATGTACTTTTCTGAAGGGTATGCTGTAAGTTCGCTATAGTTTTAGATAACCATTTTTTCAATTTAAACAAACCAGTTTAATGGTTGTCATAATGCAATGAGTGAGTCTAATCCGATTACTCCCTTCATAAAGTCTGATATAACGTACAGCAAAGAGTTCTGGTAAAATAAAAAATAACAAACTTGTTCAAACTGGTTTACTACTATATAAAATATCTGAAGTATTACTTACTGTAATACTCCTTGTTAGCTTAAAACTCTGGTCGATTCTACTTCTTTATATAACTAATCGCAACGCAAGTAAACACAAAAATAAATGGTCGATCAACTTTCAGACAATGAATTTCACTAATCGGTTATTATCTACTCACTCTATAATAATGAATGTGTGAGGTACGGTTATCCTGGTAATGAAAGTGTGAGGATATCCTCATAATGAAAGTGTGAGGTACGGTTATCCTGGTAATGAAAGTGTGAGGTTATCATCATAATGAAAGTGTGAGGTACGGTTATCCTGGTAATGAAAGTGTGAGGTTATCCTCATAATGAAAGTGTGAGGTACGGTTATCCTGGTAATGAAAGTGTGAGGTTATCCTCATAATGAAAGCGTGAAGTACGATTATCCTGGTAATGAAAGAGGTGGTAGAAGTAGTGGTTGAAGTACTTTCAAGACATTGTGCAGTTATCTTGAAAAGTTTGAATTTGTTCAATGTGTGAAATCTTTCACATGCCCTACTATTTGCAGAGTATTTCATGGCCCTAAGTGAGGGCCACTATGTAGGATGATTCCATTATATCCAACTTTTAGAGTGTTCAAAAAACAACTAAAACAGTAGTGTCTTGCATAACTCATATACTCATCTATTTGGAAAATACTAGAAACAAACTCAAAGATTAGTTCAATGATAGTAGTTTTGCTCATCAGCTCATCGCTGAATCAAAGCAAGTACAGCTTTCAAATCAGCACCAACTAAAAATTAGTTTTTTAGCATGTCAATGTAAATTGTGTATCTCTGAACTAGTACAAATAAACTTTTAGTTATAAAATTAACTTGATAATTAGCTATACAATCCCAAAATAATTAAAACCTCTAATGTAGATTACCACTCATGATATTAATTTATGATTAAAATTCTATATAAAAAAATAACATTAAACGCTGCTATAACACAACTTCTTTTAACGTAAATTCCGCATAACCACAAAAATTTATGCAAAGTTTTTGAATGACAAGACTCCCATAATCAACTTCAAAAGTACATACTGTTTTCTCTTTTGCCGCACTGAGAGAGAAAACGATATATCGCTATTATATGCATATATACACAATGCTATTATATATATATATATAAATATATATATATATATCATTCTTATATATATATATCGCTATTATATATATATCACTATTATATATACCGCTATTATATATATATCGCTATTATATACATGTATATCGCTATTATATGTATATCGCTATTATATATATACTAGTACACTAGAAGTTATATTATATATCTAGTTTCCCATGAGAGATCATCAAGTGTATCGATGAAACAAAGAGAACAAGCATTCGCACAAGTATTCAACTTTGTGAGAAGGTGAACAATTAGTGCAGGTAGTAGAGTGTTTGTCTGCTATGCGGAATGCCATAGGTTTAAATATCATGTAAAGTAATTTTTTCCAATCTCAAATTGTGCAGACCAATGGTCATTGCTCTCGATATAGTAAATATTTATAAGCTTTGATAGATTTGACTTGCATTAGCTATAATTTTGTTAATTGTATGTTATACTTATTTAATATCATTTAAATTTACACTTATCAGCCGTACAGGTATATACAATTCCGTTTACACTAGACCTTATTGGCATTGATTACCACTTTGTTAAAGGTATTATATTTATAGTCTAGTACCATGAGAGTCTCGTGTGCCATGAGAGACCGTCAGATCTGTCAATAAAGCACAGAGAATAAGTATATACGCAACTATTCTCACCGGTGAGAAGGTGAACAATTAGTGCAGGTAGTAATATTTTGACTTGACACGGGTAGTAAACTGACACTCTATCACTCTGGTGTTAAAGTGTCGCTCTGTCAAGCTGAATGTCATGAGCTCAAATCCTGTTGAAAGCAATCTTTTATCCTAACCTGGATGGTAGTGAAGAGTAACATTTCATATAATGCAAGCCAACAGCTACAAATAATTCTCTATGTCTACTAATAATCACGCCTACTATTAGGAAACAAGTTGATTATAACCGCATTATACCAGGTTATGGTATAGTTATCTATTAGATATTTATGGTATTTATGGTTACATTAGATTTTGTCATGAATTATGATTTTATTAAAGGTATTCTATTTATAGTCTAGTACCCTGAGAGTCTAGTGTGCTATGAGAAATCGTCAGGTTTGTCAATAAAGATAAAAGAATAAGTATATACGCAACTATTCTCACTGGTGAGAGGGTGAACAGTTAGTGCAGGTTGTAGAGTTTTGGTCTGTTATGCTGAATGTCATGGGTTCGAACCTATGATGATGTAATCTTTTATCTAACATTATCTCACTCTCTTTTATCTCTTTTATTACATTACAATTTTATTGTCATTTATTATAATTTTATTAGAGAGGTCATCAAATGTGTCAACAAAACAAAGATAAATTATTAATTTTTTTTAGGACCTGATCCAGTCCTCAGAGCAGAAGCTAACCTTATTTGGGACATCAAAGAGCAGAATTTTTTAAAAGTGAGAATTGAAGGAGAATTTGAAAAGAATTCTATACAAACACATTTTACCATCAGATGCAATTGCACAAACCAACGATCGTGCGATCGATTCCCCATTACAATTCACCAAATAAAGACATTTCGTGGTAAGTTAGTAAGGATTTTATGTTTATATATTTACATATATTTATCAACAATAATTTCATTTTAAACAAATTATTTTCCAATTTAAGTCATACAAGAACCGTAAAACAAAAAAGGGCACCAGCTAACTTACAAAATCAAATAAATGGTTTGACATACATGTATATTGTTTTAACTACCTTATTTTACTGAAAGAACGAATATTAGCTGAAATTCTGCTAAAAGAATAGATATTAGGTAGAAGTTAGTTAAAAATTTGTTTAAAAAATGATTGTTAAAAATGTTTAAACTTGGTTGAAAAACTAGAATCCACTAAAATGTATAAGTTTATTTTCATCTTAAGATTCTGTAAATACAATAGAGATACTCATAATAGAATGTAAACAAGTGCTTGTAGTGATCAACCAGCACTCATCAGTTTTAGGAATACCCATTAACTCGGAGTTATCTTCTACCCACATGGTAGAAGTTATGTTCTACCCATTCCTACAATGAAATAGTTGTGGTCTTGATAAAATTGGCTAAAATAGGCCTGCTTGAAGCACTTAGCGAAATACTATAGGTTAATAGTAACACGCTTGAAGATCATGATAGCGTGAGAGATTATTAGCCGTAATATAACGAATATTAAACTGACTTTTAACACAACTTTGACTGTAGTAAAGGTTTATATATACAAAAGCTTTGTTTATATATTAAAGACTCAGTCTTTATACCTCAAAGATTGAAAGTTCACATATCAGTAGCTCAGTTTGTATAACTCAATGACTGTCTGTTGATATATTAGTAACTAAGTTTTTATCATTTAAAATCGAATGTCGATATATCAAAGACTTGGTTTTATAACTTAACGACTGTCTGATGATATATTGGTAACCATGTTTTTATAACTCAAAGATTGAATGATGATATATCTAAGACTCGTTGAATCGTTGAGATTTAGTCTTGATGTATCATAGATTGGATGATGAATATCAGAGACTGCATTTTAACTTCTCAAGTATTAAATGTAGGTTTATTGAAAAATGAATCTATACGCATAAATTTTTACACTTGAATCTGAATTTCAAGATATCGCAGACTGAGTGTTTGTATAACGGAAGCTAAGTGTTGATATATTTTAGACTAAAATTTGACACATTACAGACTTGATGTTGACATATTTGAGAATAAATGCTAGTGTTTTAGAAAGTAAATTTTTTTGCATTAAAGATAGTATTTTGATATATAAGAACTTAAATGTGGATGTATCAGAAACTCAGTGTTGTTATATTTTAGACTAAATTTTGGCATAACAGATTTAGGTGAGCACTCTCAATGAAAATTCTTCTGGCCGCATATTACCAAAGTAGCATTATGAGAAAAACTTCAAGTTTATAAGTATGAACTGAATTAAACCAATGCTGATCTAGTAGTCAGTTTTATGATAAGATATTTGCGGCGTGTTACAAAGAACTTTTATAAATAAATAGATACAACGTCCCTTCAAAAGTAGATATGCTGCTTGATACTAAAATAGGTCACATTGTTTATATGATTGTTTATATAATGTTATTCTTCTTGTATCATATTTTTTCAATCAGTTGTTTACATTTTTTTCTCATCTATATATTATTGTCTTTGTTAATATTATCAATATAATTATTATTATTTTTGTTATTATTATCATCAATATAATTATTATTATCTGTGTTAGCTGACTAACTTTGTTTAATAAAATCTAAATAAAATCTAAATAAAATTAGGTAGCACTGATATAGTTGCACAGTTTATTGTCATTACATGAAACGTGATTTGCTATAGTAGACTTCTACTAATGAGGTCTATATGTACAGATAGCGGACTGCCCGGCATTGCACAGGTAATAAAGTAACTACCCAAATAGTCTGAGGAACCGAAGCTACATGTAGTAATTCAAGCTAGTCTAAATCTTTACTATATTCAAAGTTGTGTTAGAAGTCAGTTTAATAATTTTTACATTATGATTAATGATCTCTCATCCTATCATGATCTTCAAGTGTGCTAGTAATAACCTATAGTATTCTGCTAAGTGCTTCAAGCAGGCGTATTGCAGCCAATTTTAGCAAGACTACAATTATTCCATTATATAGCAATGTAGCTGCTTGACTTAGTAAATACAAGTCTGCCCAGAGGGTTCAAGTTTAAATCCAGTGCAAAATGGATTTTTTTTCTAAAAATGTATTAGCCATCAGACAATCAAACGACAAGTGGCCAACAAATTAACAGTCAAATAACAAGCAGTGAGATTGATACATATATAGATAACACATATAAGCCGGTGAGGTTAAGAGATGCAGTACAAAATAGACTTGAATATTTATATATGTAATTTATTTATGTAATATTTATGTAATTTGTTATTGGTGTTGTTAATCATCAACAAACTGATGTTTTTCATCACATGTCAAAAAATGAACAAACATGTAAAAACAAAAATCAAAAATTATTGAGAGAGTTGAACAGACATATTTTAAAAGTGGAAAATATAACTGTATTGCGTAAAAGTCAGAGAGTGAATGGAAGACTGTAGTAACAGAAAGTTCATAGACTAAACTATATAATTGGTGTTTACTAAAGTGTTTCATTGGATTCATTCACAGGCCGTTGATAAGTAATTAGTGCATCAGTCGCATTTCTCTGAGAGCAGTGGGTGGAAGATAACTCCGAGTTCATGAGTATTCGTAAAACTTATGAGTGCTGGTTGATTAATAAAAGCACTTGTTTACTTTCTATTAAGAGTAGCTCTATTGTATTCACAGGAATCTTAAGATGCCTTGAAGATAAACTGACACAATACTTTAGTTGATACTATCAGAAAATTTCGGAATGTTTCTATCATTTGCGATTGTTTTTCATGTTTGCCTGGAGCGGGGCTTTTAACTTTGTTAAAATTATCCGTCAACAAAAAAACAAACAGATATAAAAAATACTAAGTGACTTAAACAAACTTGTTTTAAAACTAGGTAATCTAATAGTATTGGGGAGGAGTCAAGATAGTAAATTGAAAGTTGTAGTAACAGAAAGTTCCTAAACTGAAGCATGCGATTGTGGACGCAGTATGTCGGTGTCACGAAATAGACGCCAACTCAAGACTAATAAGCAAGCTTGTAAAAGCTGAATTCAAAATACCAAAGTGTATTTTGATAGCCCAATAAATACAGGGTAGCATTATGTGACTCACTATTGAAGATACATTATCAACACTTGACAGAACTTCTCTTAATGTTACTACTACTAGCATTGAGAGACTGCAAAGTGAGAATATGAGAGTAGTTATGTAGATAGTCAACCAATTGTTATTGATTTAATTGATACTGTGGGGGTTTTATTAGGTATTAGGCGGTTAAATCATCAAAACTTTGACTTTTAGATCAAACACAAGGTACTTTGTTTGTGTTTACTTTGAAAGTAATAAATTAGATATGATTTTATTACTTCATACATATTTATAGTAAAGTAAGAATTGATATCGAGTTGTAGTCTGTCAGAATTGATTAGGTGGTTAAACCATCAAATCTTCGACTTATAGATCAAAAACAATGTACATTGTTTGTGTTTACTTTGAAAGTAATAAATTAGATATGATTTTATTACTTTATACATATTTATAGTAAAGTAAGAATTGATATCGAGTTGTAGTCTGTCAGAATTTATTTAACACAGTCTTGTACACAGATTGAAACAAGATCAGCTTTCGTATCAACTATTATACTCGCAAGTATGTTATGATAAGCAAAATCAAGGACGGCCTCCGCTATTAAAATGTGGCTAATAAGAGTTTCAAATGATGGCGAATTAATACCAACTCATAACAGACAACTGCTTGTAAACGAGTTAATTGAAAATCTGTTATCACGCATAAATCACAACTATAGACAATCTTAGTCACCTCACTTGACTTCGAGAGAAAGTGAGTAAGTGAGTGAGTGAGTGAGCGAGCGAGCGAGCGAGTGAGTGAGTGAGAGTGAGTGAGTGGGAGAGAGGGAAGGAGTGAGTGAGAGGGTGAGTGAAAGAGTGAGTGAGTGAGTGAGAGGGAGAGAGTGAGTGAGTGAGTGAGTGAGTGAGTGAGTGAGTGAGTGAATGAGTGAGTAAGTGAGTGAGTGAGTGAGTGAGCGAGCGAGCGAGCGAGCGAGTGAGTGAGAGGGAGAGAGTGAGTGAGTGAGTGAGTGAGTAAGTGAGTGAGTGAGTGAGTGAGTGAGTGAGTGAGGGAGTGAGTGAGTGAGAGGGAAGGAGGGAGAGTGAAAGAGAGATCAGACAAAGAACTTAATGGTCTAAGGTTTTATGGCTGTATGTATGACTGGCTAGTAAACTTGACTAACCTGAGAAGTAGTGTCATCATGTTTTGTTTAGGTCAAATCAGAGTTACTCTTTTATCAAGCAGCCACTCATTGGACAATTGGGTTCCTAAAGTGAGTCAATATGTAAATATATATTGCATGCATTTATATTTTTAGTGTCACCACCGTTCAGTGTTTTAAGAAATGTCAATGAGACTCCTTTGTTTTTGCCTACATGCAAGCTAATCATCCACTCCGTATCATGCTATGGAAAATACCAAAAATCTACTCTTTGTTCTGATTGGTCACTCATCTCAGTAGCATCTATATTCACACCCGGTAAGCAAGTTTATAGCTATCAGTAGCTAATAGATTAGATACAATAGTTTATATTCATAAAAAATATGTAAAATGTAAAATGTATTTATTTTACATGAAAATATTTTTATTTCCATGTGGAATAAAAACAGAAAGTTTAGTTTTTTATTGATTAAGAGGTACTGCTTTATCTAACTTCTCAAAAATTGTTTTTAGCGAAGACGTGCTTTATTGTTTTTAATCAATTTTATATTAATTCATTCAACTTTAAATAGTCATATTTAGCTACAACATCTAACCACTGTAACAGAATAAAAATGCTAGCTTGTCTTGGCCTGTTCTTGCCAGCTTGGTGCTATTTCTCATCTGCCGGGAGTGATTTTGGTCTAGCAAAAGCCAGAAATCACTCAAAAACATTTGCATGAGGCGCTATGAAAAAATAGCAAAATGTAACAATTTCTCATTTCGGCTTAAACATCGTCCAGGTTAACAAGGTTTGTGCTGGGCTACTCGTTCTCTGGCACCCTGGGAAAAGTATGCCAGAAAGAAATGTGAAATGCTCAAAATTACGGAGTTTTCATTGCTTACTTCATCATTCGTTACTTTTCGTGCGTTAATGTTCTGACTGGATTGTCAGAACATTACTGGACAAAGAATGTTCAAAACACCAGACATCACTCGTTTGCAAAAGAGCTTGATAGCTACAACATATACATAGCCGTTTTATGTGAAACTTGCCCGAGTATGGTAGTATGGCAGACAAAGGATAAACTTTTTTTGAAGTGAAAGGCAAAAGAAGTGTGGGTAAATAATTGTATGTAAGGTAAACCTTCTGCTTTCTGTGGGTCTGTATGCATATATGATAGTGTTGTCTTAGCTACCTTTGCACTAAATGGTTATGTCTATTTGGCTGTGTCTTTGTTATCACTTGTAGCTACATTGTCTCATTATGGATTTAGCTCATTATTTAGCTTTCTGGTAGATATGAGAATTTCATTTGAATACAAGCAGTCATTGGAGAAAGTTTACTTATCACAAGCTATTTCGGCGGTGTTACAGTATGTCAGTTAAATTGTCTGATTTGATTAAAACCTATGTGGACAACAACAGGAGTGGAGAGTTTAGGTCTTGGATTAGCAAGCTTGGGCTGGTAGCTAAAACAACACTATCATAATTATATGAATACAGACCCACAGAAAGCAGAAGGTTTACCTTATATACAATTATTTAGCCACAAGAATAAGGTGAGAGAGTCTGAGGGGAAGTTTACTATCAAGAACTCTATCGCCAAATTCCTTGAACAGGATCTGGTTCCCATTTTTTATCTGATCATGACAATGAGACTATCTTTTTATGTAAAAAGTATGTTATAATTGTAAGTGCTTATGCTCACACTAAAACAAACCCTGACTGGAAAAATTGAATTCTACAGTGATTTAAGGGATACCATTAAAAGTGTCCCGTTATTGAAAATTTAATAGCTGCTGAAGACATGAACAGTAGAGCTCATGTCTTCAGAAAATCGGAAGATTAGCCTGATGTTTTGGCAACACTTGTTACAAGCAAATGCAACACAAACGGTCAACTTATCTTGAGTTTCTATACAGAATACAAGCTGGCTGGCACAAAAAAATTTCTATAATGAAGAACATCACAAATCTATTTAGGTACATCCACAGTAAAAGCGCTGGCACTACTTAAACACCATTACCAGACAATCAGATGTGAATGATGTTTGACACAAAAGTCGCGAGAGATGCTGGTTGTGCCACAGATTATAATATGATGCGCGCAAAACTTATGTTTAATGTGAGACCTCGAAGGAAGAAAAGCAAGGAAAACTAGTGCCCAAATTAAATGTGAGCAAGTCGACAAAAATCTTTAGTGTTGTCTGAATTTTTTTAAAAAAAGGTGGATGAGAACATGGATTACGCTTTTAGCAAAAAAAAACAATATAGAGGACAGATTAGAAGACAGTAACCTGCGAAACAGCATATAACCATTTAGGAAAACCAATGCAAAAGCATCAAGATTGGCTTGGTTAAAAGGATATCAAGCTAAACATTCTGATTGAAAAACAAAACAAGACTAAATCTGGGGAACTCAAAATACCTGTGCAAACACCGTTCTTTTCGCAAAAGCGAGAAATTTATTGCAACAGCGCATCCGTAAAATAAAATCTAACTGGTGAGAGATGGGAGCCGGTGAGAGCCACTCTAACAAACCACGAACACAAATAACCAAGGCTTTTCACAATAGACTAAAGAAAGTTTGAAAATCTCAGAGAAGAGGGACAGCTCAACTTCTTTCCCAGGAAGTGACTGCAGCTTTGAATGATAACGGCAAGAATTGGCCCTCTGCCCAACACTTTGACCAGCTGTTACATGTGCCTGGAACTGCAGAGAAAGATGTATTTAAACACTTCTCAGTGATCACTGCTGACAAGGAAGTAGAAAATGTTCCAAGCTTAGAGGAACACCAAATGACAATACTGTCCATGAAAGACAATAAAGCATCTATTAGCTGTTGAATTCCTCCAAAATTTTAGAAGCATGGTTGACTACTGCTGCAAAAAAGCTGCATAATATGACTTTGCACACCTGAAAATCAAAGCTAGTGTTTAAGAATTCAAAAGGTGCAACCATTGTCCCCCGTACTCAAAAAAGACAGCTAGAAAAAAATTAGCAATTATAAAAGGATCTCCTTATTTTCATAGCAGAAAAGAATTTAGCCATCAATCCAGTCATTTAGAAAAGACATATCATCAAATTACAGACTTAAAGACTCAGACTCAAAGTTCATTCTAAAAAAGCAAAACATTATAGACAGGGTGTTTAGTGTTTGTTCACAGACTCGTATTCCCTGGTTGCATGTTGGGGTGGCTGTGGTAGGTGACTAACTATGAACACCTGGGGTTTAGGAACTTTTGACCTTTTAAGTATCAACAACCCTTAAAGTATGCATAAATTCAATCTATTGTAAGCATCAATATCTACATAAATATATTGTTTATAGGAAGCAAAACTTTTTCTTTATTCAACGAACGATATAAAACTCATGGCTCTACAGATTTCTGTAAGAGACCTTGACAGAACAAGAGCTATTACTTCTTTATCACAATAGCTCTTGTTCTGTCAATCTGTCCATGGCAGAAATCTTTCACAACTGATTTTGTATCTATTTCAACATTTTTCAACATCTAATATTAGGGGATTAATTTTATGAGCCTGCTGCATAGTGCTCTTCATCAATGTTTTGATTCGGTTATGTTATGATAAGGAAAATGCAAGTTTGGGGGTCTTCTTCACATCCCCACCATAAACAATAAAGTTCAGTTTTCGAGTCTTAACAAAGTCTCACAAGATTACTCATTTGGCGAGACCACCACGGAAACACTATAGAGCATATGCTAGTGAATTAATTGATGGAAATTCCAAGTGAATGAGCTTAGAGTTAGGCTACAATTCTTAGTACATAGCCGCCAAAAATTACTAAAAGTAGAGACGGCTCATCCGCCCAGCCACCCCAGGGAATATGGGCCTTTTTGTTCAACTCAGGAAAAGTATGCTGGACAAAACTTAAAGCTCTACACAGTATTTATAGATTTTACAGAAGTCTTTTATAGCGTTTCACGAGATGAGCTCTGGAGTGTGCTACAAAGATTATATGCACAATAAAAGTAAACAACTTGATCAGAGCACCACACTATGGGATGCACAAGTGGTTCAGGGTAGAGATTAGTCGAATGGGTTTATGGAGCAAATGGAGTCAAACAGGGCTGTGCCTTAGCTCTTACATTGTTTTCCATTTACTTTAATGCTATGTTTCATGTAGTCTTCAAGGATGTACATCAGAGATGTACATACAGAAAATAAATATCTTAGAACTTTTAACATCTCCCATTTCAAAGTCAGATCCCGTACCACCAAACGCCTGGTTCAAGAGATGCTATTTTCTGATGACAGTACGTTGGTCGCTTATGCTGCTTCTGACATGCAGCTGCTTTTGAACAATTTTGCTTGGCAACAACTAGCTGCATCTCTGATTAGCTTGAAGATTAATAACAAAAAGGGAGAATGTATGTATCAACCAGTGAATTTTCTTTTTTACTCTGCTGAAGCCAAAAACGTTTTCAGCAATTAAGAACTACTAGGCAAAGTTGTACTTTTCACCAACCTCTAAAACACAGTCAATAACACTTCTGGAATTGAAACAAAAAACTCCACGCAAAAATTGACAAAGTCAGTGCTACCTTTTAGCAGGTTCCAGCCAATGTTAAAAACAAGCAAGTCTCAGTCAGAGAGAAGTGAACAGTGAATCGAATAGGGGTTTTGTCGAATACCATATATGGCGCAGAAACCTGGATTACTTATCAAGCTCAAGTACAGAAACTATTGTCTGTAATAATGAGACTCTTGAGGGACATCACAAACATCAACTGGCAGGTCAAGATCATAAATGTAGAAATCTTAAAACAGACAGGCTTATCATTAATGGCTGACATCCTTGTTACAAAAGGACTAAGGTGGTTGGGCAATGTACACAGAAAGTAACAAGATCGGCTTTCACATCAACTATTATACTCGAATGTATGTGATGGTGAGCGAAACCAAGAAAGAACTAGGCTAAATTTTAAAAAATGTGGCTAAAAGAAATTGGAAAGGAAGGCAGTTCAATACAAACTCATAAGAGACAACTGCATGCAATTGAGCTGATTGGAGATCTGCTATCATACATAGCCATGACCTTAGGCAGTCTTAGTCACCTCACCTGACTGTGAGAGAGAGAGGGGGAAAGGGGGAGGGAGGGAAAGAAAAAAGAAAGAGAGAGAGAGAAAGAGAAAGAAAGGGAGATAGAGGGAGAACGAGGAAGAGAGATATAGAGAGAGATTGAGAGAGAAAGAGAGGAGGAGAGAGAGGGAGAGAAAGAAAGAGAGGAGGAGAGAGAGGGAGAAAGAGAAAGAAAAACAAAGAGAGAGAGAAAGAGGCTAAGAAAAAAAGATAGAGAGAGGGAGAAAGAAAGGGAAAGGGAGAGAGAGAGAGAGAGAGAACGAGAGAACGAGAGAACGAGATAACGAGAAAACGAGAGAGAGAGAGATAACGAGAGAATGAGAGAGAGAGAACGAGAGAACGAGAGAACAAGAGAGCGAGAGAGAGAGAAAGAGAGAGAGAGAGGGAGAGAACGAAAAATAGAGAGATAGAGAGTGAGGTTAGATAGTGACCTGAATGGTGGAAAAGCTCTTTATTGGTGATTGTGGCTTGAACTTAAATAAATACCTTCAGAAATATGATTGCAAGCTCTCTCCGGTCAAGGTGTTTTTCACATGTCTTAGCTAAACTTTGCAGCATTTCTTTTTCCATTGAACACTTACAATATTCATGTTTATAAATATTATTTTGGTTGTCATGATGTTGTTCTGATGTTATGCTGATTGCTTCAGATAGTTTAGATATTGGGTTTATCAGGCATTTTTGTTGACTATGATTCACAACTTGTTAATCAACTTTCACATCTGATTGCATGAAGCTTCTGACAATCAAAACAAAGTTTTTCTCAAAATCAGCAACTCTACAAGATATTGTTTTTTTAGATATGGTTCCACCAAAACCTTCAAACTTTTTTGGAACAGCGTATGAATCTGCAAAAGGCTATAACCTGATTTTTTACTGGCAAAAGATCTACAGTCCATATTTTGTCTATGATGGTCTTATGATCACTCTATGGACTTCAGAAAATAATCTTTTAAGAAGTAATGTTATTGAAAGTGGTGAAAATGAAGCAAACTGGACTGATATATACCCAGGAGGTCCAAAACTAGAAGTTGGAATATACAATGCATCTATTCAGTCTATTAGAAATGGAGTCAAAAGCCAACGAAGTTCAACAATAGTTAACATCTGTGAGTAACCGACTATAAACATAAATCTTTTAAATATATTATTTGTTTAATTTCTTAATGAGTGATTTACTCACTTTTCATTTACTCGATTACCTAATGTTTTACTTAGTTTTTGTTTATTTAATAATTATGCAATGTCAAAAGTTTATATGGTCCGCACTTCAATTGTAAATATAGTCAAACATGAATAACTCGCCCACGGATAGCTCGAACACATGGTTAATTGGAACGGTTTCTTTGGTCCGTTCCCATGCAATGATAAATTGCTATAGATAACTCGACCTCAACTCTGTTAACTCGAACAGTTTTTTGCCCAATGGCTACGAGGACGGTTGTTATCGCTTTGGAAAACCACTTTATTCCAAGTCATAGAGGTAAGCCTCAACTTTTCGTAATTCATAGGCGTCGTTATTACCACCGTCGGCAAAATATTTTTGTCAACGACTTTGCTAAAGATTTGGTGAATTTTGATTTTTATCAAACATCCGCTTAGCAATCGCCTTTCGGAAGCATGGAAAAGTGAGGTGACCTTCGCATAAACTTTAAGAAAAATCGGCAAAATTGATCTCGGTTAAATTGCTCAAAAGAAAAAGATGTCTTTTCTTCTGAGCATTTCAACAACAATCAAGTTTTGCCAATTTTAATCTAAAAAACGTCCTGGCAATAACATCACCTCAAACAACAAAACAATCTCAAGCGATAGAAAAATCTCCTATACTTTTTGATAAAAAAGTTTTAAACTTTACATTAGAAGCATTTAATTTGAAACAAGCCATTTATGCTTTTGACTTCTATTATAGTTTGTATATGTGCATGTATCTACTAATAAATAAATAAATACATGGGCTTGTGACAGTGCTCTGATAACTTGAACGCTCTGATAACTTGAACACTTTCGCTCGGTCCCGTGAAGTTCGAGTTATCTATGTTTGACTGTATTTATACTCGTATATATCTGTCCAAACATCTCAGTTTCTTTCTGGCTATTTTTGCACAGACGTTGTGTTTATTTTATATTCGCTTTTTCAATTTTTCTTTTTCTGGCACGATATGTCATTAAGTACTACTTAGTACTTAATGTACTACTTACTACTATTAAGTACTTGCTTGTACAAAGTACTCAGTAAAAAATTGCTTGCACAAATTTTTGAATTTTAATTGTGATTAAACAGTTTAATGATTTTATAATAAACACATCTTTAAAACGAATGTTTTTGATTTTGCATCACAGGCTCAAACATTTGTTTTAATATACATTTTGTTGTTGAATATACTTCTGTGGGCAAAGGTTAAAACTCGTCAACCTATAGTAAATTTTGTCAAGTATGTCAGTATTAAAATTTGCTAGTTGTAAGACTAGCTGATAACCAAGCCACAGTTTCAGTAAACTTACTTTTATTAAACACAATGATTGTACGTATTGTTTATTATATATAACTTTTTCAACAAAACTTTAATTTTCTTTGCTTAGCTTTTATTTCAAACTTTACAACCTTATCAGTGTTATGATTAGAAACAGTAAAACTGAAAGTATGTAAGAGTAATGGTTGATCACAGCTTTGAATAAATTGTTAGATAGTTTATGGTTATAAACATAAAAACTAATTTAATAGAGTTTGGTTTCTAATAAGTACACCTAGTAGATAAAAAATAAGTTAATTTTACAGTTAGCTGTAAGATTAGTAGTTAACTCACAGCATTCATATGGGTTAATAGCCAATAAAGGAAACCTTTGCATGATCATTAAAGTTTAACATCAGTTAGAAAAAAACTTTTTTGGAGGTCAAATGACGATTTAATATCAATATTAACATATTAGTTAACAATCAGAGTGATTAGTTAACTATCAAAGTAAAAATATAGAAGGCTTGCAAGACTACACCTTCATAGTCTTACATAGCGGCTATACTTTCCAACATAGCGGTATGTTAGGATGTTGCACATACTTATATGCTTTATGAATGTCTGGCATTGTGACAATAGTTAGCCAGCGACCATATCCATCATATCTGCCAGATCCACCCTATCTACCATACCTACCATACCTATCATATCCATCATATCTACCA
Organism: Watersipora subatra; assembly: GCF_963576615.1. Lineage (NCBI taxonomy): Eukaryota > Metazoa > Bryozoa > Gymnolaemata > Cheilostomatida > Watersiporidae > Watersipora > Watersipora subatra. The sequence continues at coordinate 58,876,901 of NC_088713.1, forward strand.
TCTCCACAATAACCGCCATATCCATCATATCAACCATATCCACCATAACCGCCATATCTATCATATCTACCATATCTACCATCTCCACCATACCTACCATATCCATCATATGTACTATATCTACTATAACTGTCATATCCATCATATCTACCGTATCCACAATAACCGCCATATCCACCATACCCACAATATCTACCATATCCACTATATTCACAATACATACCAAAACCACCATATCCACCAAATCCACTATATCCACCATATCCACCATATCCACCATATCTATCATATCTACCATATCTATCATATCTACCATATCCACCATTCGGTGGAATCTTTGCTACTATCATCTAGGCAAATCAAAAAGCTATTGCAAAGTATTTATGTCGATTAATAGTTCCAAAGAAACCAACGAGTCTGTACGCGTCTGAGGTAAGAGAGCACTGGGGTATATATGTCAGATGGAAGATGCCAGACAATCCGCCAGACACTTTTGATGTCAAAATATGTGATCTAAATAAAACCTGTTACACTGAGACAAAACTGAAAGTATCTGATAAGAGTCAGCAGACGTTCTCTCGCACCTTTGAGTACGATCAGCGTTTAAAAACTGGAGACTATAACTTTACAGTGATCGGTGTTTCCGGAAAACTGAGAGGGAAACAAGCTACGCATATCTTCAAGATAGGTAACTGGTGAGATAGGAACAGCCTATGACCTATTTGATTAACAGCTGACAAAATAATAGACATATAGTCTATTTTTCAGCTGGTAATTAAATAGTTTAAAATAGTCAAGGAATCCTTCACACGTATTTTCATGTATTTCATTTAATTATTAAAAATGCGTATATCTATTTAGGTTAGTCAAATGCAATTTTCTACTAGGCAATATGAAAAAATTGTTAATATGTGAATATTATTTTAAAAACTTTAACATATGGCGTTTGGTCAACAAACTGAAGCAGTATTGCAAATAATTTGAAATAGTTAGGAATTGATGAGTTTTCCTCTCACACATATTATCATTAATTTTTTCTAGTTAATAAAAATTTGTATATAGATTTAAGTTTTCCAATATATTTTTTTGCTGAGTACTATGGAAAAAATTTAAACTTTTGCAAAGTGGTTCGGTTTGTTTCTGTTACTCATGCTATGTAAATATATTGTCAAAAAAAGTGTACTGGAAGTCATCTGCCTACACTACATATAACATGCAACTAGCAAACTGAAACACTTGAGAGTATAAAGGCAATTTTGCGTCAACTATTCTATATAATTTATAATATACTAGCTGTACTGCCTTACGTTGCCCGAGTAATAAAAAATACTTTGGACTGAAAATTGATTTTTATTTAACATATAACAAAATTTGCCATTCTAACTTTCAAGCTACATATCATGAGAAAAGCGCAGTTGCGTAGAAGTGTACTTGTAATTGTTTAACTGAAATAAATTTTTAAAAAATAAAAACAACTTAGCGTTTTCAAACCTTTCCAAACAACTGTAACCTTCAAACTTCATAACTTGAAAGAAGTGTTTTGTTGAAATAAGCTAGGAGGAAAAATGAAAATTTACAGGCGTTTATATGTATATGTGAAATTATTAGCAAGTAATGGCTAAAATTAAAGTAAGTCTGTTTTGCTACAATCGCAATAAAAAATTATTTGGTATACAATTATGTGAATATAGTTAGTTTCAGTGTTGGCATGCAAAAAAATCGTAGGCTATAGGCATACATAGAGCGGTATAGAAATATATAGTAATTATCTAAGGCAACCACCTTCTGGTAAAAATCATTATCACTAAAATTATTAAAATCATTAAAAATCATCATCATGTTTCTTAGAATTATGCGAAGAAAAAAAAACATTTGATAACAGGAGCATCGTAATGCATGGGCGCAAGGCTCAAATAATAAGTCACTTTGCGTGTGCCTGCACTATATGGTATATAATAGTTGCTTTGATCGATATGCTTTGTTTAGCTCAGTGGTAAAGTGAGAAGATTATAAACAGGTAGATGCAATATTCATGGGTTCATACCCATTAGAATGCGGAATTTTCATTCCAAGATTTTAATAACCATAGCTGGACATACAAAGACTCAGATACACAAATACACAGACAAACTTTGAGAAATATATATACATATATATTATCTATTTTATTACATGTTTTTAAAATATATGATTTTTTTGTTTCAAGCATGTATGCTTGTATGTTGAAGTAGTTATACAATGTACATAGAGTTATGTATTTGTTTAGAATAGAAAAGTTCAATTTAAGAACATTATAGCTGCATATAAAAGTTTGTTAGACATAACTTTAAGTCAGTGATTGGAGTCAAATATTTTGCTGTTACTTAGCTTTACTACTAAAAAACTCATTACAAAAGTAAGTATAGCCAAGAGAATGTAGTGATAGCTGCTTTCGTTAAATGATTTTCTATGTTGTTGCATTTGACTTATTACTATTATCACGTTTTAGGATCTAAAGCAGAAGCTGAACGAAGTAAGATTTTGGGCGTATCAGCTTTAGGTATAGTATTTGCTGCATGCGGGATTATGTCTTGTGTCTTCTCTGCTTTGGCAGACAAGAAGAGGATGCATCGAGATATCTATAGCAATAGAAAATCTACCTTCGTAGTCCAAGGGTCAACTCCGGAGTAAGCAAATTTATTTTGCACACATTTTGCCATACATGGTTTCATCGTTTACACATAACAGCTGTTGCTTTTGTTATAACTTGTTCTACCAAAATTGCTCACAAAATTACGTTGGGCATTTTTAATCTATAAGGAGTCAAGGAGACCAAAAAATTAGTTATGATAACTAATTACTACATACACTGTAATGGGAATTGTTGTGATTAACTGTCTGTCTATCTATTTGACAAACTTTCTAGGAAACTGTCTGCCTTTTTTTATATCTCTCTCTCACTCTCTCTTTTATTCTCTCTCTCTCCTCTCACTCTCATTTATTCTCTCTCTCCCTCTCTTTCTCTCTCTTACTGAGTCTCTCTCTATCTCTCTCTCTCCCTCTCTCTCTCGCTCTCTCACTCTTTCTCTCTCCCTATCTTTCTCTATCTCTCTCTCCCTCTCTCTCTCTCTCACTTTCTCTTTTATTCTCTCTCTTTTTGTCTTTCTCTTTCCCTCTCTCTCTCACTCTCTCTCTTTTTCTCTCTCTCTCTTTTTCTCTCTCTTTCGTGCTTCCTTTATTTTTCTTTCTTTTTCTCTCACTGTTCCTCTCTCTTTCTTCGTCGCTCTCTTTTCTTTCTCTTGGTCTCTATCTCTTTCTCCCTTTCTCTTCATTTCTCCCTCTCTCCCATTATCTCTCTCTCTTTCTCTTTCCCTCTCTCACTCCATCTTTCTTTCTCTCTACCTCTCTCTTTTCTTTCCTTTTATCTTCTTCCTGGTCTCTCACTCTTTTTTATTACGCTCTCTCTTTCTCTCTCTTATTCTCTCCTTCTTTTTCCCTCCTTCTTTCTTTCTCTTTTTTTTCATCTGTTTTTCTCTTTCTTTCTTTTTCTTCTTTTTTATTTTCTTTTGTTTTTTTCCATTTCTCAATTTTCATTCTGTTTTGCGCGGCTTTTATAGCATGTCTAATTTTCTATCAGCAATCAAAAGATTTCCCCAATTATTTTTGTGAAGTGCTCAAGATTTTTTGCTGAACTAAAAACTGAGATGACATTTAGTTTGTACACTCATATGTCTAAATGCTTGACGTGGTATTATTTATAACTAAAGCTGTTGATGACATTTAGTTTGTACACTCATATGTCTAAATGCTTGACGTGCTATTATTTATAACTAAAGCTGTTGATGACATTTAGTTTGTACACTCATATGTCTAAATGCTTGACGTGCTATTATTTATAACTAAAGCTGTTGATGACATTTAGTTTGTACACTCATATGTCTAAATGCTTGACGTGCTATTATTTATAACTAAAGCTGTTGATGACATTTAGTTTGTACACTCATATGTCTAAATGCTTGACGTGCTATTATTTATAACTAAAGCTGTTGATGACATTTAGTTTGTACACTCATATGTCTAAATGCTTGACGTGCTATTATTTATAACTAAAGCTGTTGATGACATTTAGTTTGTACACTCATATGTCTAAATGCTTGACGTGGTATTATTTATAACTAAAGCTGTTGATGACATTTAGTTTGTACACTCATATGTCTAAATGCTTGACGTGGTATTATTTATAACTAAAGCTGTTGATGACATTTAGTTTGTACACTCATATGTCTAAATGCTTGACGTGGTATTATTTATAACTAAAGCTGTTGATGACATTTAGTTTGTACACTCATATGTCTAAATGCTTGACGTGGTATTATTTATAACTAAAGCTTTTGATGAGGCAAAATACTATAACAATGTGACCAACTTTAGACAAATCTTAAAGAAACCATGAAAGCAGCTTTACAGATTGGAATCATCACTTGTACTTTTACAATCAGAGAGAAGATTTTGGGTTTGAACCAATTTAGTTTGAATATCTTTGGGGAGGCACTTTTTAGCATAATATGGTATAAGCAGAATTGTTTTAGGCTAAACGCTTGCTTGCCTTTTTGGTAGTTTTACATGTGTCAAAAACATTTCTTCTGGTTATTTCACTATTGTCGCATTGAAACGTTTTTTTATGTAATTTCAATCAAATAAATTAAGGTAAATGCCTGCTTACAAAGCACAATTCTTTGAAGCAAAAAAAGCAGGAATTAATATTTCCACAAAATAACTAGCCGAAAGAAGATTAGCGAAAAATGGTTGGTACACAACTGTGGTGAGAGCCAGCCAGCCCTGCATCTGGGTCACTTCTCTATTCAACTCGGTTTAAAAAAGTTGATACACAACTGTGGTGAGAGCCAGCCAGCCCTGCATCTGGATCACTTCTCTACTCAACTCGGTTTAAAAATGGTTGGTACACAACTGTGGTGAGAGCCAGCCAGCCCTGCATCTGGGTCACTTTTCTATTCAACTCGGTTTAAAATGGTTGGTACACAACTGTGGTGAGAGCCAGCTAGCCCTGCATCTGGGTCACTTCTCTATTCAACTCGGTTTAAAATGGTTGGTACACAACTGTGGTGAGAGCCAGCTAGCCCTGCATCTGGGTCACTTTTCTATTCAACTCGGTTTAAAATAGTTGGTACACAACTGTGGTGAGAGCAAGCTAGCCCTGCATCTGGGTCACTTCTCTATTCAACTCGGTTTAAAATGGTTGGTACACAACTGTGGTGAGAGCCAGCTAGCCCTGCATCTGGGTCACTTTTCTATTCAACTCGGTTTAAAATAGTTGGTACACAACTGTGGTGAGAGCCAGCTAGCCCTGCATCTGGGTCACTTCTCTATTCAACTCGGTTTAAAAATGGTTGGTACACAACTGTGGTGAGAGCCAGCCAGCCCTGCATCTGGGTCACTTCTCTATTCAACTCGGTTTACCCAAGCTACCAAAAAAGAAACTGATTTTGTACCCAGCAAATGAGGGCAAAGCTTGTTCTACCGAGACACCTATAAAAGAAAAAGGGTCGCAAGCAAGAAGCAGAGCACCTTCGTAACTTCTCTGTTTCTGTGTTTTATTGTATAAATTGCTTACAAATTATACAAATACATACAAACATATTTGACTGTCACCGTGCAGTTAACTTGAGGTTGGTGTGAAGCGATCTGAGGGAGGACCCAGATTTTTTTACACAACCTTAATCACTCAACAAGCATTCACAGCGACAGACTGTTAGCAAATGGCAGAAAATAAAGGTGTGCTAGTTACCAAAACTGGCAAAGTAGACCAATCACTTATTAATCACTAACAGAAATCAATCAGTTCTAATTTGACGGAAACGCACAAAAAAGTTTTAAAATGATTTCAGAATCATTATTTTGGCAGATTTGATAATTTTTATGATTGGAGTTTTATATAGAGGAAAACTACTTTCGCGGTCACAATGAGGGGATAACGACAATAAAAAGCATGTGGCTCAGAAGATAGTCAACTGATGTGGCAATGTTTAATTCTGCCGTCACCTCTGTCACTTGAATATGGCCTGGTGCACATATTTTGTGAACAACAGGTTGCCGTTCGATTTTGAGAAAAAGCCCTTGATGCTGACAGAAAAAGAATCTAAACATGAAATACTATATGTAAGTTGGCATGGGCTCAAGTTGCTACTCCGCTCAAACATTTCCAGTCAAATTCACAGACCCATTGTTTGTGCAATTATACTCTCAAAAACACATTTATGCTCGCAGCAAGTAAAGTAGATGTCATATTCAAACTTTGAAGGTTAGTTCATGCACATATATACACTTAGCGTGTTTGTTGACAACTAAAGACCGGAATACTACATGCCCTGATCAGCAGTCGTTGACGTTATAGTCTTGTAGTATTTGAGCCGCTGAAATGGGATCACACCAAAAAGACTTGTTATATGTTGTTTAACCTCTAGTTTCATTTGCTCTAAGACACAGATGCAAGTGCTATGACATATTATACATATAATATACTAGATGTGCTTACCGGCGTTGCCCGGGCATTAAAAGTCAGTTTATAAACAATGAGAAGTAATGAGAGTTGCCTATCACTTGCTAATAGCCTGTCACATTGCCAATGGAAAACTTGAGTAAGCTTACTAATGAGAGATGAGCACTCATTTGCCTTTATCACGGAGACGAATGAGAGCTATTCGTTTCCGTGACACTACGCAATCCCCCTCTATGGTACGCAAAAGCCGTTGGTTATTTACTTCTATATATTGACATATATCGGTTAGGAAACATATCAATCTCTATGACCTAATTGACACGGTGTCGAACTGGCAAAGGGAAGGGTCTGAGATCAAATATTCTTCGGTACGTTTTTTTTATTCCAAGATTATTATTAATAGCTATAGCTGGACATACTAAAAACAGGTGACAAACTTTGAGAAATATATCTATATAGATTGTTGTGTTATTAATAATAATTCTATCACGACCAATGACAATGCCGTTACCAGCATACAAAGACTTCAGATTTTTCTGCAATTTCTAATATTTATAAGACAAAAACATAAACCAGGCATTCTCGCTATCAGATGGTAGCGCACAAAAAAAACATAGGAAAAGGCCGTTAGGCTAGTAGCAGTCTTTTTTCTTCAAAGACTGAAAGCCCAGTCACTCAAAAAGATTCTATGTATAATTTTAGTTGCAAACTAGTTATTGCGACAATCTTTGGCATTTTTATCTTCTTTAAAGGTTGACTTGCAACAAAATTCACATTGCAGTTATTTAGTATCAAAAGGTTCACCATGTCTTACTCTGTTGTGTTGTAGGTTCCAAATATGTGGAAATGTGATTACAAGCTCTTAAAAGCTCAAAAACGAATAGCCGCCGTAGATTGGAATATCTTTATTTCGATGATGTAGCCATGAAATTTGATTATCGTCTTGTCACATATGTTCTTACGTAAATTGAAAGGCCAATTCAAAGCTCATTATAAAACTTATCGTAGTACTAGTTTATGACAAACACTTCGGATTTTACCGAAAACCCTGTATCAAATATAGATGCTCGCTACTTTACAGTTTTGTTTCAGCCTGGTCTAATCGGCAAGTCGTAATCTGATTATGTGACCCAATACTTTGCAAATAATTTCTGTAGCACTTTTTGATTATCACAAGTGACCAACAGGCTCGTCATGGTTATTAGACAATAATATGTACTTCTTCAAGCTAAGGCTAAAAAATTAAACGAATTTTTACGGTAAGTTATAAGATATCACTGCTAAAAGCGACAGCATTACAATGACGATAAAACAGACGCGTAAGAACAATAGACATAGTTTTATTGAATGCGTCAAGTATATTTGTGAAAATATTTTGATGAATAAGGTTGCAAGAAAGTGTAAACAGAAACCATCTCTCACAACTACATCACATTTGAGCCGTTTTGGAAAGGAAATCCAAACTACGGCGGTCTCGTGTGTATGCGATTTTCTGTTCATTTTTAAGCTTTTAAGAGCTTGTAATCGCATTCCCACATTTTTGCACCTACAACACAACAGAGTAAGACATGGTGAATCTTTTCATATCAAATAACGGTAATGTGAATTTTGTTGCAAATCAACCTTTAAGAAAAGAAAGCTGGGTTAAACCTTCCCATTGAAACTCTGCTTAAATCTTTATAAAACATTTTAGATGCTTGTTTAAACAAACCTTTAATATTTAACCTTTCACCTAACTTTTTGGACTAAGCAGATACGCATTTGTTGCATGCATATTTTGAAATAGTTACGTTATTGTTATATATTATTTTTGTTATCATAATTTTTAGCTCAATTACTTTAGTTGTAATTATTTTTCTTATAGTTGCAAAGTAGTACTTTAAAATGCTTCGTACAGTACAACAATCATCAAAGCAAGTTTCTTTGATGACATTACTAATTACCAAAAACATTTTTTTGCTCAACTTTATGTAATACGAGTTGACTGTTTATTGTATTTAACTTTCAGTATCAAAACAATAAGCTATTTATTGTTTTGATAGTGTTATTTCGTATTACACTTATGCATAATATGCATATGTAGTATCATATACGTAATAGTCTACTAATATGTAATAATGTATATGGTTTTTTAGAAAGTTTTCCAATCTGAACAAAAACGCTTCAACTTTCTTTAATCCGTTATATTGAAAACAAAGTAGGTTCCTAAAAATCTCAGGCGAACTTTATTACATGTTTCAAGTGAGACAACTACGTTGGTATATTACTACAAACCAATTATTACTATAAGTCAACTAATGTATGTTGTTGGTTTATAACAATAATTGAAACAACTGTAATAGTTTTTTTAAAAATATAATGTTTCAACTAAAAATTGACTTCATAAGCTTGTTATCAAAATTTTTATACTCCAGAGTGACTACTTAGTGAGGTAGATGAATCAGTTCTTAAGCTGCTGATATATTTTCATACAAAAACATTGCTTGTAGAGTTCTTGGATCGATCAAATGGAAAACAACAAAAAGACAAATAAGTGACACTAGGTGGCCAACGAGCGTGACAAGTTTGGCAGGTTAGTGAAATCTCATAACATCAACATATGAATAAACAGCCTTTACAACTTAATATCTTACAATATTCAGCTTTCAATAACTAACTGCAATGCTGAGGTTTAATTATCATTTATTTATCTGATTGTTGTAGTAAATAAATTACATAATTTATTTTAGTTTCTTCCAATTTTTTTTATAAGTTTTCAGTTAATCTTTTACATGTATATTCTAGTTTGAAAAACTGTTGGAAGGTTCACAAAGTCAAAATTTCAGTTAAAACTTTTTAAGCCATTAATAAATTATTGGAAATTTTATGAAAATTTTGGACAAAACTGTTCTGCAAAACATTCAACAATAGATTATGCTTGACGAGCAGCTGAATATCCAAAAGGTTTATAAGTTAACTATTTGCAACTCAATTGTAGCCATTATTTTTAAGTATCAACAATGGTCTGTAATATTCAAAACTGTTTGCGTACTGCTATTTTACTATCACAAAAGTATTTTAAAAGAAACAGAGACTTTTGAAAATCCATCAATATTTATTCTACATTTCTTCAAAGTTATAGTCCAAAAAATGTCTTCTTGTTCATATACAAAATTAATATAATATAATGTAATATATATAATATAATATAATGTATTATATTATATTATATTATATTATATTATATTATATTATATTATATAATATAATATAATGCACAAAATTGCCAGTTTAGTGAGCTCGGCAATCTGTTTAGTAATTAGTTTGCTAAAGTATGTATGAGAGATTAATTATTAAAATTCAATGACATACCTTTTTGAAAACTTATTGTAGATTCGAATCGCAGACACTCTATTTTGAGAAGCAAACTTGAAAGCTTCTTTGGTGAGTTCATATTGAGTCCATCTGTTACTAGTCTGTTACTAATATTCAGCTACATGTAGTTGTCTTTGACTAGTGGTCGTCTGCTGGTCTTCCATCAATCTGCTGTCCGCTGGTCAGCTTGACCAACGTTCAAATTTATTCGGTTAGCAATTACTAACATTGCATGAGCTCAAATGTAAAATATTTGTTGTAGCTTTACCCTTAAAACAGACCGAAAAAAGTTCTGCCGTGTCAAAAACACGCAAAAAGTCTTCCTTATACAGGTTCGTAAATGTGTCTGTCTCTGTAGGGATAGTTTTATTGCTCACTTAATTCTTTAAAGACTAAAGGCTAAAAAGAAGATAAAAAAATTGTTTCATAGGCTTGTTTATTTTTTAGCAATTTCTAAAGAGTAGTATTATCTAATTTTACTTGCACGTTTCAAATATTTCCAACTTAATTTGCTCTATTCAAATTAAAGCCAGATCTTTTAACTTTACCAGGGTTACAGCAATATTTTTATGAGTTGTTTGAACTGATACCTTTATATTGATAACATTTTACAATATTACAATCGGGGTTTGCATTTGGGGTTTGCGAGCTGGGGGAGAGATATAAACATACAATCTTTTCCATTCATTATTGCAGTTTGTTGTACATAATAACACCCAGTACATTACAGCTACCATTGCAGCTACCATTGCATTTATCCTATTGCACTGCAGTGCCATTTGACTGCTAATATTGCATTTCTCAACCATCAGTACCCTTTCTTTTTTTCCAATATCACTTTGATCGTTGGCTGTATGACAGTGAAATTTCTAGTATTATCGTAGCCTACAATCCGGGTTTGCAAGCAGAAATGTAGAAAAATATTTACAGAATCTGCTGTCAATTATATTTCAGGCTCACTCGTTATATCTTGTAGGTTATCTTCAATAGTTAGCAAAAATGAATCTCAGGTAAGTTCACTACATTTTAAGTCACAATAAAAAATAATAGTCATGTTGGCAGATATCTGGTTGTTTGTCACAACCAAATAAATATTTGAATGTTTCAAAGTTGCAAAAGTACATTGATTCCTGTAAAAGGAATCAATTGTTCAACTGGCTTATTTGCAATAATTCTTTGTACATGTAGATCATCATTCACGTATTTATTATATGTTTATATTCTAATATGACATTTAAGAATTTATTCTTACTCAAGTTTTTTGATGATATTCCAAAGTGTGGCAGTTACATAATAAGATCAAAAGTACAGAGGAAACGGCTTAATTTGATAACTTTTTTCAACACTGAAAACCATAACATTAACCAAAAAAATGAAAATTGTCCTTTTATCGTTCATTATGGGTCACAAAAATAACTTTAACCTAATGAAATTATGTATTTAATAAACAATTAAACACCTACAACATTAAGTACAATACATTACTCATTTAGCTATATATGTATTTATTGCCTAGTTATTTTTATTGATTATTTTACTTAATAAAACCACTCATCTTTGTCTGCTTCTTGTGTTTTTGAAAAAAATCATTAATAAAAGACTTGTACTCATAATGCATTTTAAATGCAGATGATTTATTTGGTACTCCAAGCCGTAATGCGAGAAACGCTTCCCGCATTTTCTCATTTGTTGGGGTATGCACTGCTAGTTGATCTTTCTCCGCTACATCAACGGCGCCTACTTTATTCTCCCTAGCCTGTGTGACAGCCTTACAGACTCTGTTAACTTCACAGCCACCTAGAGGTTACCATTTACTCTTTGAATTTGGTTGGCGTCGTGTCATTTAGTTTTAGCAACAATATCTTCTATGCTAAAGGCTCATTTAGTTTGTTCATTCAGCCGGGAAGCCGGTATAACGATTCGTCCGCATTTCTTTAACAAAAACAATAATTGTGAGTTGCAAAGTTAAAAAATCCTCCCGAGCCTTTGCCACAATAAATTTTGGAAATCGGGATATTAATTTGCCACGACAAAATGAAGCAGTTGCCTTGTTTTTAATCCAACTTACCAACATAATTTCATGTTTTCCATTTTTTTATTTCCAGTTTTTAAAAAAACTGATAGCAATTATCGATGTAGTTATTACAGTAAGCTGAATATTTGTAATACATATTGTACATTAGAGCGGAGATCAGAAATTTCAATGATATTAACAGATTGATTACATTGTCTGCAATTGCATTAATCGGTTTCCACTGTAATAGAACAATTCATAAACGTTTTTTACTAGTTATCTTAAAATTATGAAAAGTACACCAAAAAATTCAGTGCATTCTTTAAAGATTGTGTCGATAAAATTTTGGCACAAACAGAAGTTATATTATGATGCAAAATGGCAACTCTAAAAGTAGAGATCTTTACAAATCAAAGAGCATAAACTGCAATGCAAAACTTGCAATTCAGCTAACATCAATAATGTTAACATCAGTAATATTAAAACTAGAAATTCCCCTGTCATGCAGCTCATAACCAAAGTGATATTGGAAAAAAGAAAGGGTACTGCTGGTTGAGAAATGCAATATTAGCAGTCAAATGGCACTGCAGTGCAATAGGATAACTGCAATGGTCGCTGTAATGTACTGGGTGTGAGTGTTATTATAGACAACAAACAGCAATAATGAGAGGAAAAGATTTTATGTTTATATCTCTCCCCCTGCAATAGGAGAAATGCAATATTGGCCAATATTAGAAGTAAAATGCACTGATATTATTAGAATAACATACAATATTATTAATATAGTAATGATAGAAAACTGATGCACAATTTTGTTTACAATTCCAAACGTCATAGCTAACAATATCAAGAAGTTGTGATATTTATATAGAATTTTAGAAAATATATTTAACAAAACTATTTAGAAAAAATAATAACAGTAACATATTGCCCATCATCGATGTTGTTAGTGTGACTATAACACTTCAATAGTCATCCAAACTTATAACTAAATATAGTAATAATCTTATAAGAATCGTTAGAAAAAAGTATCATTGTCATTTCCTTTACTTTCACTGCTTTTGACATCAGTTAGAATGCTAAAGTACTCAAAAGTGTCCAAAATGTCAGTTACTTTGAAATTGGCAAAAAAGAAACGATTATATTTCAGTACTCCTACGTTAATTACAAAAACCTTCGGCAATTTGCCAATGCTATAGACTGGTAAAGTGTGCACGTTACGTTTCCGTGAAATGCGCACAACTTGATGGTTCGATTCTCTGTCGCTCGGCGTTTCGTTTGCCGGTCTTAATTTGGATAAAAATAGGGCTTGGCAAATTTTAATAACGATTGTTGGCCAAGTTAATCTTTCTATTTGTTTATAATCCAATCAGATGGGTAAGTTTTAAGATATTGTCGACAATTTACAAAGACTTGGTAACATATTTAAATAGATTTTTATGTGTTTTGTATCATTATTATACTTAAACAACTCCATTGAAAGCTGGTTAAATTTGTTGATGAGATTTTGGTACAAGGGTTTGCGACATTGTTGATGAATAATTTTCAGGAGTTGTGTGCACATGCATTTATCATAAAACTCAAACATTCGCTACGCTCGTGTTTGGTCGTGGGATGATATTATGTTAATTTCAGTTATGTTAACACGTTAATATGGTAACATATGTCATATTAGCGTCAGTCATGTTAACATGTTAGTCTGTGAGTATCAAATATGTTTTGTAAACTTTAATAGTATTGTTCAGGCATCCAATTTTTTTATGGTCTTTTTTGTAGAATAAGCAATAAAAAAGTGTGTTTCATTGCTGGAAGTTTCACTGTTACCACCTACAAGGATTGCATTTAAATTTGAATGCAGAGAAGTGATGGTTTGTGCCAAAGGCATCAATACATGAATGAGAGTGTATGAAAAATCTGTCTGTTGGCATAAATTTGCCTGAGCTTGGTGGACACCTTAATTTTAGCTGTGTGTATCTCTGTGATTCAAATTAAATTTGCTCCTAATCTTTAGGTTGATAAGGAACTGTTTTTGCTTTACAAAAAACACCTTGTGTTGGTTCACTCAGCACAAGTATTTTTCTTAAATTAAAGATGAAAATCTGCTTATGTGTTTATGTTTTTTGTGTTTCGTGTATGATTAATAAAATTAAATCAAACATGTCAATCACATCTTGAACTTCACAATCAGTATTTCATCCGATTTAAAGCTGGTACACACCGTATCACAGTATGTCACCGTTGTTCACTTGGCTATTATTCATCGAATGTGGGCACTAATGGTATCGTCGGGGCAGTGCAAGTTCATCAGAAAATATTGCAACTGCCGAACTTTCCAGATAGTTCGCGGAGCATCCTCGACACTCTGTGCAATACACTCAGCTTCAGCAATGGTACATGGCTGTCTCTGATTGCTTGATCTATATTTCCTTTCATGATAGTTGCTGCATGGCTGGTATTTTATCATTTCTGCACTCACATTGTATAATAAGACTGTAATGTGGTGGACTATTCTCTAAAATAAACGCAAAAGGGTTTGTGATAATGTGAACATCGTTGTTAAAGATAATCACCAAAATTTTGTGGGATTAACCATGACATACAGTGATACAGTGTTAACCAACTTTTACTTCCAATTGCTTCAGTCACAAATTACCAAAGGTAGGGCTTTAAACTTATGTAACAGAACTTCTTCAAGCTTTGATAATAGCTGCTTTGAGAAGCCAGGAACTATTGTAATCTTCCTAGTAGTAATCAGAAGTAAAACTAGCTCCAAATTGAAACTCATGCTGGTTCAAATTGAATTTCCTACCAGGTAAGCACTCAATTGTCCATCAGTGACATTTATATAGTGTAATCGGTTCGTACTGCTCTATTTGTACCCCAGTTCAAGGTATTGCTGATTTGTGCTGCATTTTTCATTAAATGAACATTCAAGCTGTTTTACTATTGACTGCTCTCTATCCATCGTTACATCAGTCTCTTCTCTTATTTTTTCAGAAAGTATAAAAAATAACTATCAGCACAATTAGTCTGGGGCTTCAGTTAAATAAAAAATCAATCTAAGAAGCTGAACTTTAAGGGTTGGAACCTCGTGTTGGCTAACATTTTAGCCGTATGATTTGTTGTATGTACAGAATTATGTAATTGCATGAAAGTTGATGTATATAACTGGCTGCTACTGAAACACAAAAAAGGCTTTACCATTCATTCTGCACTATATTCTTTCTGACAACTTAACACTAATTAAAAAGACACATTTTATTAGCTATAAATCAGTGAATCCTTCTAAATGAATCGCAATTGAAGCTGATTTCAAATAGAAGAAATTACAATGGTAATTGTAATCTGGCCACTAAAGACAATTCACTCATCTCAACAAATCAAATATAATTAAATTATTTTTAATTTCTCAATTACAAAGACGTCATATTATGTTAAAACGCTATAGTCTTGTATTTTTTACGTCAATAGCTCATACATGTATTTGTTTGTTGTACTATATTGTATTTCTGTACTGCAGTAGCTCATATTTGTTTACTGCACTACATTGTAATTTTGTGCTGTCATAGTTTGTTTACTGTTAGTAAAACTATTATAGTTTCAACTGATTTGCGCTGCTCTGAATGTACAACTTAACATTAATTCAAAAGACACATTTTATTAGCTGTTTGCCTAATGTTAGTAAAACCATTATAGAATCGATTAGATTAGATTAGAATAGAATTGATTTGCGTTGCTCTGAATCAAGTCGCAACCGTATTCCTAGTAATGAAGTTCTCAGTTACTATACTCAACTCCATTATTTTTTATCCAAGAGTGTGAAGTTGGACTGCTTCAGTGCACGGAATGATCAGCATGTACCGTAAAGTCATGCCCAAATATTGGGACTGCAAAAAGCAAGCTTGCTTTCCTGGTGATTTGTTTTGTATCACTTTATCAAATATCAAAAATTGCTTTTATTTTCAGCTTATAAAATGAGTTGACATGGAAGAGAATTGGTTTGTTTGGTAGAATCAAGTATATTAATTACATTGTAGGGGAAGTCCATTATTTTTTGTACTACATGTTGTTCTCGTATTTCAACCAAATAAAGTTACAAATTTACATATGTATATGTATTAAAATAATGGATTTATTTATTGCTAGTTTATTTACCAAAAGGTTGGTATAGTAAAAATACATACCAATCTAGTCTTTCATTAGTGGCTGATAACTATTTTTTTAGAAGTATTAAATTAATTATACAAAGGATATTTTCGCTTCCTCTCTCCTTTTTTTCTCTTTTTACATTTTGCTTTTTTTTTCTATTTCCTTTTTCTTTCTCTTTCTTCTTTTTTAATCAATATAATATAGCTGGAAATCAACAGAATGTTTTGTTAAAAATATCAATGTATATTCAAAGATAGCATCTTATTGTAATATTACTCTTGTTGATATCATAAGCAAATATATTAGCATATCTACGCAAATCTTCTATTATCCGATTGACAAACAAAGCTTAGCAACAATAAGTTTACAACTGTATGCAAACTCACTTATTTGTTTAAAATGTGCAATGATATCAAAACAATTAATATTGATTTATATAATACTAGAATAATGGGTTGAATTCTGAATTTGGTTGTTTTTTTCTGCCTCTCACTTTTTTCCTCCTGTTTTTTTTTCCATTTACTTGTTTCTCCTTTTTCTTGCTTTTTATCTTCCTAATTTTTTCTATTTCCTCCCTCTTCTTATTATTTTTATCTCTAAATTATTTTTCTTTCGTTGTCATGGTTTCTTTCTTAACTTTTGTTTTACTGTTTTCTTTCTCTCAAACATTATATTCTTTTGTTTATCTTTATTAAAAAGCTGCATCACTTTACTTTAAAAAAAGAATTGTGATAAACGCTGTCGACTTGAACTCTAAGCTGAAAAACTCAATGCATAACACGATAAAAAAATTATAATTTGACTTCACTTACAAATGGTCAAAAGTTAATTGTGATACCTTACAGCTATAATACCTCCTTGAAAAGTGAGTTTCTACTGACAGGCTATATAAGAGAAAAAAAGGCAACGTAACTTCAGGCTCTAAGTCTGTGGCTGTTTTGATAGTCTAGCATCACAAACATTACCTAATATAATATATAAATGATATAAAAAACTTGCTGGTCTCCAAAAAGTATTACTTCTATTCAACTTGCAGTTATCTTCAGTTAAGTATTGCAGAAAACGTAAAAAATGCTGGAAGAAGTTAGTCAATTTTAATACAACTGGAAATCAACATCATTGTTGGTTAAAAATATCAATATACAGTAATTGATGGTAGTTTATTGTAATATTACTCTTGTTGATATCATAAGCAAATACATTAGCATATCTACGCAAATCTACTATTATCCTATTGACAAACAAAGCTATGTTTACAACTGTATGCAAACTCATTTATTTGTTTAAGATGTAAGATAATATCAAACCATTTAATCCTTGTTTATACGCTACTAGAATAATTTGTTTTATGTTGCTTTATTGGCAATCATTTCATTTCAAGCAGAAAGGTTTTTTAAATAGCAGATGATAATTATATTATAAAAACATTATATATTATGATATAAAATTTATATATATAAAAATTTATTTTAAATAATTTACAATTTATATATAATATTATATAATTATATAAACATATTACATATATTATATATAATTATAACATTATATTATTATAGTTGTATACAATAATCATAAAACAAAAAAAAGAAAAACAGCAACAATTAGCAACTAAAATCAAATAAATGGTTAGATATATAGAGTTTAATACCTTTCTCTGCTAATAGAACAGATATAAGTTGTTACTTGGTAAACGGTAGATTTGGTTGTTACTTCAAGTTCCCAGCAGTAGGTTGACTAACAAAACCCAAAGAGACATGAGGATCTCAAACGATTAGTTGAGCCGCTTATATCTAGATAATTCTTATGGGTAGTTTTTACCTTGTTTTTAGTAGTTTACTATTGTTACTATTTCTAACTCTTTCAAGAAAAAGAAATTTGGTATTGTGATCATACAAATAAAAATGACACATAATGTTATGATTTCAACAGGCAGTTGTTTGTTCCGGTGAGACTCTCACTCTTAGATTAGAGAGTTTATGAGCTGACTAGCTTCTCCCTTGTTTCTGACCTCTTTTTATGTTTTTTTATGTCTTTACATTTACTCAGGTAGGTGTATTATTTTGAAAAAATGATAGATTGATAAGTAGATTGATAAACTGATTGATTGATTGATTGATTGATTGATAAACTGATTGATAAACTGATTGATTGATAGATTGATTGATAAACTGATTGATTGATAGATAGGTTGATAAATAAATATTAATTTTGCTTACACCAGTCAATGATGTTTAAAGCAAATTAGTTCCTGAGACCAAAAACAAAAAATACTAAAGGGTGAACAAAACATTTTCTGCAGAAAAACGTGGTGTGAAGTTTCAAAATATGCTTTTTCATAAGACAAAAAAGAGGCTCTAAACAGAATCTCAAACTGAGATGCACCAGTATTTTTTATAGTGTCTCACCTTTTCTCTCTGATCAGATCATTATAAAAGACAAAAGGAAATTGTTCTAGTCTGACTCTTTCATGGCCGATAGCATGGAGAGCACAACTCCCACAAACTCTGATAGTTGATGAGATTAAGTAGCTATACTCTTTAAAATCGTAAAATATTTACAATCTGATGGTTTTTATAATGATAAGATGTTGTGATTGGTTGAAATGATTATAACAATATTAAAAGCTGATTGGTTGTATTAAAGTTAGTAAGTCTCGTTAATGCAGCGCTGTTACAGCACATAAAATCTTTGTGTACCCAATCTCCATCTTTATTATAACAAAAGCCATGTCTGTTTGTTTGTTTGCTTGCTTGTCTGTTTGTTTGTTTGTTTGTCAGAAGTCATGGTAAAATTATTAGAAAGAAAAACTGCTTCATCTGAGAATTAAACTCAGATATTCCATTTTGCGGCCAAACACGTTACCAACTGCGCCAATCAACTGAATACTTGTATATATACTTATTACACCTGAAAATCTCTCCTGACACACGAAACTACCAGCATTCTAGTCTTTACTATAATAAGAACCCTGTCTGACTGAAGCAAGGGTTGGAGGCTGGAAAAAAGTTTGCTCTCAATAAAATTAGAACTCACAATATTCAACCAACAAAACTGACACGCGGTAACCTGCACTAATCAACTGCATTCAAGTTGTTCATAATAATTCTATAAACAGTTATTCTTTGTGCTTTATCCGTGCCCCTGACAATCTGGTAGGGTGTTAGTATAAATAGAGCCGATAAACAACAGGAGAGAAGCTATTCCCATGAAGAATGAATTACAAGCTGCTAGAGAGAGTCAAAGCTAGCTACATATTGTTATGTAGAGTGCTACTCATAGTTGTCAAGCAGCCATAATCATAAAGTAGACAACTCCCACAGTTTGATGCCAATTCAGGTGTAATTAAAAATTTATAACGAATTGTGATGTTCAAATGAATATCAAATATACCCCCATAGCTTCTTAGTCATTGCAATTATAGCACACAACCTCTTTAAATATGGGACTTGAATGTGTTCATATTGTATTCAGTCTGTGTGTAAGTATTTGATGCGTCTGCACGATTTTGGTTTGTATCTAAAGCTTTCTACATTGTCTTGTGTACACTAAGGGTGTTACGACAGGTTTTACACTTTTCTGGAACCATGTTATTGTCACTTACCCCTTGCATGTTCTCCATTTTTTATTCTCTCTCTCTCCCTCCCTCTTCCTCCCTCTCCCTCCCTCTTCCTCCCTCTTCCTCCCTCTTCCTCCCTCTCTCTCCCTCTCCCTCCCTCTCCCTCCCTCTCCCTCCCTCTCCCTCCCTCTTCCTCCCTCTTCCTCCCTCTCCCTCCCTCTTCCTCCCTCTCCTCCCTCTCCCTCTCCTCCCTCTTCCTCCCTCTTCCTCCCTCTTCCTCCCTCTTCCTCCCTCTCCCTCTCTCTCCTTCTCCCTCCCTCACCCCCCTCTCCCTCTCCTCCCTCTTCCTCCCTCTCCTCCCTCTCCCTCCCTCTCCTCCCTCTTCCTCCCTCTCCTCCTCTCCCTCCCTCTCCCTCCCTCTTCCTCCCTCTTCCTCCCTCTTCCTCCCTCTTCCTCTCTCTCCCTCCCTCTTCCTCCCTCTTCCTCCCTCTTCCTCCCTCTTCCTCCCTCTTCCTCCCTCTTCCTCCCTCTCTCCCTCTCCCTCCCTCTCCCTCCCTCTCCCTCCCTCTCCCTCCCTCTCCCTCCTCTCCCTCCCTCTCCCTCCCTCTCCCTCCCTCTCCCTCCCTCTCCCTCCCTCTCCCTCCCTCTTCCTCCCTCTTCCTCCCTCTTCCTCCCTCTTCCTCCCTCTTCCTCCCTCTCCCTCTCTCTCCCTCCCTCTCCCTCCCTCTCCCTCCCTCTTCCTCCCTCTTCCTCCCTCTCCCTCTCTCTCCTTCTCCCTCCCTCTCCCTCCCTCTCCCTCCCTCTCCCTCCCTCTCCCTCCCTCTCTCTCCTTCTCCCTCCCTCTCCCTCCCTCTCCCTCCCTCTCCCTCTCTCTCCTTCTCCCTCCCTCTCCCTCCCTCTCCCTCCCTCTCTCTCCTTCTCCCTCCCTCTCCCTCCCTCTCCCTCCCTCTCCCTCTTCCTCCCTCTTCCTCCCTCTCCCTCCCTCTCCCTCCCTCTTCCTCCCTCTTCCTCCCTCTTCCTCCCTCTTCCTCCCTCTTCCTCCCTCTTCCTCCCTCTTCCTCCCTCTCCCTCTCTCTCCCTCCCTCTTCCTCCCTCTTCCTCCCTCTTCCTCCCTCTTCCTCCCTCTTCCTCTCTCTCCCTCCCTCTTCCTCCCTCTTCCTCCCTCTTCCTCCCTCTTCCTCCCTCTTCCTCCCTCTCCCTCTCTCTCCTTCTCCCTCCCTCTCCCTTCCTCTCCCTCCCTCTCCCTCTTCCTCCCTCTTCCTCCCTCTCCCTCCCTCTCCCTCCCTCTCCCTCCCTCTCCCTCCCTCTTCCTCCCTCTCCCTCCCTCTCCCTCTTCCTCCCTCTTCCTCCCTCTTCCTCCCTCTTCCTCCCTCTTCCTCCCTCTTCCTCCCTCTTCCTCCCTCTTCCTCCCTCTCCCTCCCTCTCCCTCTTCCTCCCTCTTCCTCCCTCTCCTTCCCTCTCCCTCTCACTCTCGTCCTCTCTTTCACTCTATCTCTCTCTCTTTCTCTCTCTCTCTTTCTCTCTCTCTTTCTCTCTCTCTTTCTCTCTCTCTTTCTTTCCCTCTTTTTCTCTCTCACTTTCGCTCTCTCTCACTCTCTCTCTCCTCTCCCTCTCTCTCTCTCTCCTTCCCTTTTTCCCTCTCTCTCATATTTTTTACTATTTCTCTTTCTTTTTCTTTCTCTATTTTTGTCTCTCTCTCACACTTGCTTTCTTTTTCGTCTTTTTTCTCTTCTCTCTCACATTGAATTGGATGTTTTGATAATAATTGTCTTATGGTTTATCGCCGGTTTGTGTTCCTCTGTCATTGCCTTTTTGTACCATCTGTTTGTGTCTAGTTCTTTTAACTTCATATTACATTTTGCTACATGTTTTTATCTCTGTTTGGATCTACTCTGACACCTTTTTCTATCATAGAGTTGTGAATACAATAATCGTTTTAGTAACTGCTCATGGCACATTCTGTACACATGTCCAGCCATATTAGGCCTTTTTTATAAGGCATGTATAGAAGATTAGCCCATCTTAGGATTTCTATGTTCTTGACCTAATTTGTCCAAGTGAGATTCATTATGCTGAGTAGTTGTCTCATCGTGACTCTATGAAGTTTCTTAACTTCTGTTTGGTACACTGTCCAGGTCTTAGCTTTGTATAATAGAGTTGTTAGGACTGCAGCTCCATATACCTTAGACTTAGCTCAGATAGTTACATGCTTGTTTCACCACAAACAATCCTGAACTTTTCCAAAAGAAGCACTAGCAGTTCCAATTCTGCGGCTAAGTTCTCTATCAAAACGTGTAACAAGAATTGCTTTAGTAGTTTGAAGTTGTCTAATCAGTGCTTGTTTTTATTACAAAACTACAATTTTATTAAACTCCTATGAAAGTTAGCTAGACAGATTTCCTAATGTAACAAAAATTTATATATATATATATTATTGTATTGAATTTTATTTGCATTTATATTTTTGTTTTTATCGCATGTGCTAGGCATGCATTATATTATTCTAGACTCTTTATTCTATATTATGCATGAAGATTTTGTAATTCAGTAATGGTTTTAAATTAAACATACTTTATATTTATTATTTAAAAGGAAACTTTCTCAATTGGGCATTTTTTACCTGAATCAACAAACTACACGAACATTAATGTTTTTAATCTAATTTGTGAAGGTTTTGTTGAGTTATAATATCTGCAAGCACAAATGCATTGTGCATGCATCAACAATGTTGCTGCATTCCAGGGATTGTTCCCTTTTTCTCTTGATCTGGCCTTTGCTTGATCTGACCCGCAGTTGCTGTAATAAAATTTGATTTATTGTTATTTGAAGTTAGAAGTGCAAAGGGTACTTCGCTAAAAGCAGTTAAATCCATTTTTTTAAATTTGGTAACAAGAAAAATTTGTGGATTAGATGGCTACCTAAACCATGAAATGGATTTTATAAAATTGGTTCTCATACAATTTTTTATGTTATCATAGAAAAAGAGCCTGCAAGCACTTCCTCCCTAGTGTCAGAACTCTTATGAGAGTTGACCTTGATTCACAAAGCTGAGGTTTAAAGTTTTGTGATATTATTAATAAATATACACATTTTTTTCTTCAAAAGACATCTTAATTATTAAATAAATTAATAAGTGTAAAAATATTAGGTTAATAATAAAACACAATATACAGTACTTTTACAATACGGCAATTAAATTTTGTTTTGACCAAGTAAAGAAAAACTAATTAAAGTTAGCTAATATCTTTATTTTAAACATGCTGAACATTTTCTCCTGCAATTTAATTTTTAATTAATTTAATTAAATTTAATTTAATTAATTAATTTAATTTAATTTAATTTAAATTTGAGTTAATTTAATTTAATTTTTCAAATAAGTTTTAAAGCTCTTAATTTATGTTAAAACTGAAAAGATGTTAGAAGAACGAGAAAGTACAAAAAAACTGTCGCTTTTTGTAGCTTTTTGTTGCTTTTTGTAGCTCAGATCAGCGCTACAAAAAGCTGTTGCTTTTTGTAGTCCTGATCTGAGCCAATCTATTAACTTTCAGCTTACAACTGCGTGCAAACTCATCTCTTGGTTTGAGATGTACAATACCAAACTACATGTACATAATCTCTATTTATACATTTCTAGAATAATGTGCTGAATTCTAAAGTTTGTTGTTTTTTTTTGCCTCTCATTTTTGTCATCTTCTCCCCTTTCCATTTGTTCGTTTCTCTATTTTTCTTCCTAATTTTTCTTTTTTCTTTTCTCTTTGTTACCCTTTCATCATTTTATTTTTTCCCTTCTTTTTTATTTTATTATGATTTTCTACAAATCGTAGAAACTCATCTATTTTCTATGGTTGATATAGATAAAAACTTTACAATGTTTTCCGAAGAATCAGCAATTAATTAATTTCTGAAAATTAATTAAATTAATGAAAGTTCAAAAATTGAAAAAGTTGAAAGAGCTTTTTAAGCTAACTCACTCTCTGAAAAGTAAGTTCTTCAACTACTTAGAATATTGAAATCATCATTATCTAAGGATGTCAACAGTTGTGCGGTATATCTGACTTGGCCTAAAGATTGTGTGCTGTAATTTTGACACGTAAGTTTGCTATAATAAAAATATTTGCAGTATTGTTAATTTGGTATATTGTCCTTACATTTTTTAACTATATACAGCCTCAAAAAATAGTATAATTGAAATTAATTAAAAGAAATATTTATAAACAAAGAATAAGTGTACATTGCAAATAAATAAAATAATCAATCATAACAAATTAATAGCTTTGTGAAATTTGCTCACCAGTTGTTGGTTTGTGAACATACTAAAATCTATAAGTTTTTAAAGTAATCTTTTTAGATGATAGAAAAATATGTCTTTAAAGCTATAATCGGGGTGTTAGAGTTTAAGTTATAATGGAACTATATAGCTTAAGCTATAATGGAACTATATAGCTTAAGTTATAATGGAACTATATAGCATAAGTTATAATGGAACTATATAGCGTAAGTTATAATGGAGCTATATAGCATAGGTTATACTGTAGTAATGGAACTATATAGCTTAAGTTATAACGGAACTATATAAATTAAGTGTTAATGGAACTATATAACTATCTAACTATCTATCTATCTAACTATATCTAGCTTCAAGGTTGACTCGCAACAAAATTCACGTTCTGGGTATTTGGTATCAAAAGATTCACCATGTCTTACTCTGCTGTATTGTAAGTGCAAAATATGTGGAAACGTGATTACAAGCTTTTAAAACCTCAAAAACGAACAGTTAATCGCAGCCATCATGAGATTGCTGTAAATTAGAATCTCTTTGCAAACGGCTCAAATGGGACGTAGTTGTACAAGAAGGCTTTTGCTTACACATTCACGCAACCTCATTCGTCGAAATATTTTCACAATAATACTTCATGCATTCAATAAAACCATGCCTATTGCTCTTACGCGTCTATTTTATCATCATTGTAATGCTGTCTCTTTCAGCACTAGCATCTTATAACTTACCGTGAAAATTCATTTGATATTTTAACCTTAGCTCGAAGGAGTACATATCATTGTCTGATAAACATGATGAGTCTGTTGGTCACCTGTGATAATCGAAAAATGCTGCAGAAAATAGTCGCGAAGTATGGGTCACATGATCAGATTACGACTAGATGATTAGACCAAGCCGAAACAAAACTGTAAAGTAGCGAGCATCTATATTTGATACGAGTCTTTGGTGAAACCCGAAGTGTTTGTCATAAACTAGCGCTACGAGAAGTTTTATATTGACCCTTTCATTGGCCTTTCAATTTATGTGAAACGTCCAGTGACAAAACAATAACCAAATTTAATGACTACGTCAGAGAAATAAACCAATTCCAATCTACAGCAGCTTTTCGTTTTTGAGCTTTTAGGAGCTTGTAATCACATTTCCACATATTTTGCATCTACAACACATCAGAGTAAGACACAGTGAATCTTTTGATACCAAATAACTGTAACGTGAATTTTGCTGCAAGTCAACCTTTAAGTTATAATGGAGCTATATAGCTTAAGTTATAATGGCACTATATAGCTTGAAAGATACGATCAACATCAAATTCTAATAGATATTATTTGAAAGCATAGATGATGTTCCATCATTTGAAATTTTGTTTGTTGTTTGAAGTGATCTGATTGGCCGGATTTTACAATATTAAATTCGACAAAAACTTATCGCAGGAAAAAACTCAAAAAAAAAATATGTGCCCGAAAAATGATATCAATAGCCACACTCTTGTTTGTTTTTGTCGCTATAACATGGAATATTGCATTTAAGCCTCAGTACTACCTTTCTCTATTTTATTTTATTTATTATTATTATTATTGATTTTATTTATTACTTCAGGTGATCTGACTGCCAGGAAGTTCAAAATTAAAATCGATAAAAATTAATAGCAATTAAGGCGCTAAGAAAAAAAGACATACCCAAACTTGCCAAAAATGATGCCATTAGCGCGTTTCCTGTCCGTACCCCTTGTAATTGCCATCGGTTATTGTGTTCAGGTTGAGTGTTTCGCATTTCTTTTGAAATATAGTTTATGTTGTATTTGCTCATCAATGTTCAAACAAAACTTCAAATATAGCATCAGATATATTGCTATAGATGTCTCAAATGATTTAAAGGTAGGTTGGGTAAAATTTGTACTGCTGTTTTTTTCTAAATTCTGTGTAAACTCACGAGTACTCAATGCTGATAAGATCGTATATTTATCACTTAAAAACAGGAAGCTCACCTACTCTCATCATTTTGAAGGAATCCTGGGAAAGTTTTGTTTTCTAAGCGCTTCAACTTCGATTCAAGTTTATTACGATTTTAATCTTGAAACATCCTTACACTCAGATCACTTAAGAAAGTAAATCTCAACAAATCAACAAAACAAAAAATTTCAAATAATAGAAAAACATCTATACTTTGTGATGTAAACTCCCTAAAACAGCATGTGATCATGTTTTTAAAGGAGCTCTGACTCTCGCAGAAGATTGAGATAAGATTAAAGTCTTTTCAGAATCGAATTGAAGTTTTATTACTCTAGTAGGAAATGCGTGGCTGAGCAGTGATCTCTTGTTTACAGAGTTTTTGCATTAGTGACTGTCTGTCTTTGTTTCACTCTGATCCTGGCAGCATCCTTTGTTATCTCTATGATAATCTAATGACTATTACAGGCAGCACGGTAATTAGGCTAAATGTCAGACTAAGTGATATCGAGAGGCATTGCTTACACTTCAAACTATACTTCAGCTAAGAACTAATGCTACGCCTGGCAGGCAGCTTTTCAAGAAGGTTAAACAAAGAAAGTGGCACACTTTGTTGTTTACTTTAGCCAACCAATAGTTGTATAGGAATGTTCGTGCTAGCCAATAGCGCCGGTTGAATTTGCGCCGTAAGCCTTCCATGACAATTGTATTGCAAGCACGTGTTGAACAGTTTGTGAAGAGCACCTGCAAGCACCGTGCGCCCACTGACACCTCTACTCCATCGGCTTAGAGATAAAAGGATATGGTTGAGTGTAGAGAGCCAGGCGTGGAGGAGAGGGACACCATGGCTGGCAGCGCTGCTACCGTCTATTCTACGGCTGACCTTCTCAGTGGAACTGCCAAGGTATTCATTAACCTTATCTCATTGATAGCAGAGTCAGCTTATAGTTTCCCTTTTGCTTAAAATGAAAGCTGTCATTGTTTGTAAAATTTATGCAGTCGGTCACAATCGTATTTCTTTGCCAACTCGCAATATTGTTTCTGTTTACTTGCTTGAGCAAAAGGTATGGCGGCAGTTGAGTTTAAAAGTTCACTTGACTTAGGCGGCGGCTTTCTTTTAAAGATAGTCTTTAACTTGTACTAAACAGCCTACTAGCAACAAAGAAATGCTGCCACAATCTCTCATTCTCTGCTGCCTCTCCCTACCTTGTGGTCAATAGGTGCTTTAAAGCGGACCACACTAATCTATTTTTAACCTGTTATTATACATTTAACCAATGACCTCTCTCTTATCATCTCGAGCCTCATAAACACTATCCTGGTGGAAAAACCACAAAATTCAAAATCATTCTATGAAACTTAAACTGGCTGACTGGCTATTATGTAGTGATAACTTAGCATTAAGTTTTCGTAGCTGCAATATTGCATACCATTCATAGAGTATCTCGGCAAGTAAGGCAGGTGCTTGTTATTAATTATCGCTAGTTATATATGAGCAGGCAGCTCTTTAGTCTATCTCACTGCTGACCATAAGCAGATGTTTTCCTAAAATATTGTGCAATAAATTTTCCTGTTTTTAAAATTGTCGAGAAGCAGTTTTTACCAAAATAAATCAGTCACATATCCGAAACATTGTTTAAAAATTCTTAAGGTAGCCAACATTTTTAGTTCGAGTGAGTTTAGTTGTCTTTGCCGCAACTTTCAACTTCCGGTAGTCGCATTAGTAAAAGAATCTATCGAATTTACCAACTAAATAAAGTCAAAGCATCGGGTGAATTCGCTGCGTACAGCTGTAGAGGTGAACTGCATGGTCATTGGCCAGCGCTAGGAAAGCTGAGGATAGGCTTGGCACTTTGTTGTATTTGCAGAGGGAATTACAAGCTTGTATTAGAGATAATCTCCTCGTGATTACACAGTTTAGCCTCTCGAGTTACGTTCAGAGCAAGCAGTGTGTAATGGAATCCAGCTGAGTTGGCTGCAGGCAGCTCACTCGGCTCTCAGGCATCTGCGTTTACTTCTAGTGTTTGAAAGGGAATAAACAACTCTTATTGGTCGATGAGTAATTGGGTTAACATAACTACAGCATCATAATAGTAATAATTAATAATGCTATTTTATGTATTATGCATTCATTCTTTGACAGCGCTGCCTCGTAGCAACCGCTGATTGCCGCCCCAATTTTCATAACTCATTTCGCTTTATCAACATCGTAATCTTTAGCTTTAAAGAAGAACACACACAAAATTTTAGTTGATTTCATCGAAAAGTATCAAGATTTTTCTATCATTTGTGATTGTTTTCAATGTTAGAGGTGATCTGATTGCAGGATGTTTTAATATTAAAATTGATAAGGCTTGATCTCAGATTAAAATGCTCAGAAGTTAAATGCGTGCTGAATGACATCACTAGTCGCTATCATTATGATAGTTGACATTGGCTATATTTGTGTTCAAGTTGCAGAGTTACGCGTCTCTAATTCGTTAAACTCGTTACAATTGTAAACCTTCTAATCACACTTTCACTTGATCCGAGTGTTTTAGTAGCAATCATGTTTTATCAATTTTAATCTTGAAACATCTTGGCAATCAGATCATTTCCATCATCCAAAGCAACCTCAAATGATAGAACCAAAAAGTTTTGTTTAGTTTTAGAACCAACAAAGTTTTGATAGAATCAAAACTTTCTGATAAAATGGACAAAGATTTAGTGAAAGTTCACATCTGAGTTGAGCTCAAATTTATATTAATGAAATATTATCTTGGTTCGATGCGTGAAAAAGGCAGAAATTTTAACTGGGTTTAATATTCTTCAGTTTTTTTTAATTAGACAACCAAGCAGTATTTGCTGCAGCTTTATTGACATAAAAAATAATTTTTCCATCACATTTTTGACATAACCTTTATACGCCTCATCCTCATCGGTTAATAACATAGTTGATGTTTTATTAGTTCAAATGATTAAAAACAAAAAATTAAATAAAGAAACAAAATTTAACAAGTGTAAAAAAACTGGCTATTGGTGAAAGCTCGTTTTTTCTGATTGGTCTTTTTACTAACATGCGTTTAATTGTTAATGACAATGATTGGCTCTGATTGGACTGTGGTTGATATTAGCCAAAATTGCTGACCAATGAAGTACTCATATTACTTCTAAAGATCCTTTTGATAAAATAAATATCTTCTTACCACAAAAATAAACATGTATACTGACTGATCGCTGTCTTGCTGTTTTTTTCTGCATCAGCCGCAATAAAAACAACCATTGCTGACTTCTCCAGCATTACATTGAAATATAATATGTATTTCCTTTGTATTATTCGCATACAGCCATTAGGGAAAATTTCTTAAAGGTTTGGCCTGTCGATCTTGTCAACTCGTTGCGTAACTGTAGCGAGTAGCAGAGCGAGTAGCAAGAAAATGTATAATTATAGTATTAGAGTTATTATAGAAAAATAATTAAATATGTATTAATGTATTACGTATTAAATAATTATAAAATGTCAGGAGCGATTTAGAGTTTTAATCAAGCCAGTGAATGAACTATAAGATTAACTATAGGATTAACTATAGGATTAACTATAGGATTATCTATAGGATTATCTTGACTGCTAAAAATTCTGTTTTATAACCTTTTTTATGAATCTAACTTTTTTTTTAATATTTTATATAATTTTGCTACTGAAAACCAGAAGTTTGTACAACTACATGTTTTGCTTTTATAGAACCCATTTTTCTATAACAAATAAATCTGGTTGTAACTTTACTTTAAAACAATTTAGCATTGAAACAGATATATTTGACTTTTTGATACAATGTTTTTGTATTAAAAACGAAAAAATTATTTGTTTGTAGATCGCAGGCTATATATTTATAGGATTAATGTTTTTTTTATGTTTTTATGAAGTAGCCTATATATTTTTAGATGCACTACTTACCTAAAAAATTTAAATAAAACAATTTAGCAATAACCCAGCAATGCTTAAGTTCTGGTTAATAAAGTCACAGCCTCAGCCTAGCATAACCATAACCCGGCCTAATAACCATTTTTTAGCATAACCTATGCATGTTAAACAGTCTGCGTTGCTGTGCTATTGATAAAACACAGGCTATATATAGTCATATTATTCATTTTAGCTTTTGATCTATCCTTTGCGTCATGAAACTAAGATGACTTTCAAAAAATACAGTAGACATAGTAAGAATATATATTTATATTATTAACCCAAGACCATTCATATAGTAAAAAGTTATAAAAACAACTTTTACTGTCAACTAAAATGATACCAACATTAAATACGGCAAATCTAGAAGGCAAAGTTATTCAAATGAAAGACAGCCTCTGACAAGTGCTCCAGCATTGCAGTAAGCTGTTTGATGCATGTTGTTTATCACTGGCTCCATTCTCCTCACTAGCTAGGCTTGCATAGTAAAACAGAAAGCTGGTCATAAATTCCACAATAGTTACATAGTTATATGTCTTATCCTAGACTTAATTCCTAGCAAATGAAAAGTCTTGATCCCTAGCATTGGCTAATACACACACAGGATAAGTAAAAGCACCAGATATATTCATGTAAGTCAAACAAAATGCCAACATTCCAGTTATATTCGCGTGAAAGTGAGTGATTTATGGTTCAAACATGAACTGGCACAAAATGTTACTAGAGTTTGTCAGAAAGTATCAATATTTTTCAATCCTTTGTGATTGTTTTTGATGATATGACTCCCAGAGTAAAGATTAAGATTAAGATTAAAGTCGACAAAACTTGATCTCAGTTAAAATGCTCAGACCAAGCAAAAGCGAAATTACGACGTTCATAGTGGCAAATAGCCTGGCATAATAGATACGGGTAACAACTATCACGTATCAACTATAGCAATGATAGCAACTAGTGATGTCATTTTGAACCTATTTTTCTTATAAACATTTTAAGCGCAATCAAGTCAGAAACATCTTGGCAGTCAGATCACCTCAAACATCAACAACAATCGCGAATGATGGAAAAATACTGATACTTTCTTATAAAATCTAATAAAAATTGTATCTTTAATGCTTACTCATTGCTATCACTAAAATAGATCGTACAATTAATTGTTGTTAATTGATCTTATAATTAATTATCTTCAGCGTGTTCACTATATTACAGACAAAATTTTATAAAATATGTAAAACCAGAAAAGAGTTGATATGTTTCAATATTTAGAGAGAATGGCGATTTCTCTCATTTCGTTCATTTACAGTTTGAGTAGTAAGCATCTGCGTTTAGCTTTTAAACTTGTAGCGCTGTCGTCATTCTTTGGCAGATGAGATAGCTGAATAACAGCTGAATTTACAAGCACCTGTAAATAGCTTCAAGTCAGGTGATTATGTCACCATTTAGGTGTAAAGTTGGCACTTCAACTGCAGTGAAAAACACAGGGACTGTTTGTAATTGTGAACCGGTAGAATGGTAGAACAGGTAGAATGGTGTGAGAGAGATTGATAATGCAATTTGATCGCTTGATGCCAGTTGTCTCTTGGGCTATCAATGAACAAAGCTATTTAATTTCGCGTTTTTGCTCGTTCGTTATGATAGTTTAGTTTTGCACATGAAATTTTCGCGAGAGGATGACTCCGCGAAAACGCGAAAGTTAGATGAGGTGAATACATAAGTGTCTTAGGGTAGATGAATTGAGCTACCAACCTAAAACACCATTCTTGCTAAACACTATGACATAAGAAATAAGTCAGAATAAGTTGTTTGAGTCTTTCTTTAAAAAAAGGAAATTTTTGCTTTTAGACATTGAACTATCATGGCCTGAGTGAATGCTGTTGTAAGCTTATTAACAAGTATGCAAGCATACATTTATATATGCTAGTAGAATTTACACTGTAGCCTGCATTCTGCATTAAGATCTTTAGTCTACAGGTTGGATACCTTGATCAGCCACTAAAAGGATAGTTGCCTCTGTTCTTGACTAACAATGAAAGATGCAGACTGGCAGCACGCAAGTTATCTCTGCAGTGTGTAAATAATTAATGTTTCTTACAGGTGAATAACCGCCTTAGCATGTGATCCACTTCACATCCTTTTAGTCTCAAGTCAGCCTACATGCTAAGAACTTTAGCTGGTAAAACCTGGGCTTAAAAATTTAGAGTATTCACTTCAATTGTAACTATACGATAACATACATCGAGTTAAACTGAACAGAAATTAAAAAAATATTTTAACCTGAAAAGGATGCTTGGTTAGAAATTTTTATGTTTTATGGTCTGAAGTAAAGGGTGGTTCACACCTAACACCATATATTATATATTATGTATATGTTGTATTATCAGAAATTATTTACCAACTGCGAGTACGGTGAACCGATGGCATCATTCAGGCAACGCGGTTATGACGGGAAATATTTTAGTTATCAAACCTTCTCAAAACATCGCCCTGTGCAATACGCACCACTTCGGCAAAAGTGATTGGCTGTCATGGATTGCGTGACTCATAAATTTTTTATGACAGTTGCTGCGATACTGGTATTGCTTCCTTTCTACAACTTCATGATATCATAAGAACATTATGTCATAGACTATTTACTGATATAAACGCAGATGGGTTTGTGATAGTGTGAACAATGTTATCACAGACAATCATTGGAGTGCTGTGAGACTAATATCGACATACTGCGATATAGTGTAGAGTTTTGAAAAAGAATTAAAGAAAAGACTTGCGCGCTAGTGGGCCGTATTTGTGTGTTCTTGTTATTATTTTTATCAAAAAAAGTTTGCATGAAATAATTTTCTGCCATCTTAAAACAAAAACAGTTAATATTACTGGTAGGCTATGTTCCGAAACTCATTCTGAATTAATCGAAGCAAAATAGTCAGTTGTAGTAAAATTACTTAGCCCGAGAACTAAATGACCAACAATTAGAAAATATCGTTCTCTTCGGCTGCATGAAAATCCACCAGAAAGCACTTCTTACAAAGGAGTAACAACTACAAAAGATTATCTTCACACCGCAGTGACCTAAGTATCTATTTAATATTTCACAAAATACTATTAAAAAATATCTCTTTTGCCACTGGCGTTATGTTTTGGTCACATAATTCTAGATGCATGTATATAATCACATGACCTGAGTTTGTTGAAGAGAAAAACAGCTCAGAATCAGGGGTATATGTATATGTATATATATAGCAAGAATAGGAGGCTCCTATAGCCGTGAATAAATAGGGTGGAGTAGAGATAGTGTGTATTAGGTATGACAAGGCAGGTATGTTTCCTACGAGCAGCAAGGTGAACAAGTGTATGAGAGAGATGGAGGGAAGTAGATAAAAGAATAGCAGGCGAACATATCCAGCAGCTGTTTACGCTGACGATCTCTAAAGAAAATTCTTCAACGGAGAAGACTTTGTAAAAGAAGATTCTAGATTCTTTCATTGTATTTTCACGAAAACTATCGTTTGTACTGGTGAAATTCTCCAAAGGAAGAAGATGTTGTGAAGGGGTATTCTAGATTCTCATACCACATTTTCATGTGGGCCGTATAGAAGTAAATCACGTGTATTGACGGGTCGTCTTCCATTATCGAGTCGGGTGTATTAATCTAATACAGATATATTTCAATCGAAGTTTAAATAGCACTGTGATTGTCAAAATTATATGAAGGGTGAAGAATGGCTCCCAATCGAACACTAAGTACCGACCAGCATTGTCTTCGTCCATTCAGCTTCTCCGTGACATATAATGATATTCTATTGACATCCATTAGCATTGTCATGCCTGCTATCGAAGATCGATGGCCGACTAATGATATAGGGTGAGGAACGTTTCGACGGCTGACTTTACAATAGGCATTTGGCTAGTGTAACTAAACACTAGCTCCTTTGTTAGACAATAGAGCGCTGATCACTGCTTGCATTGATTACATCTATTGTCTTTCCGCGACACTCACACAACATCTCTGAGTTTACACGCAACTCGTTCTACAATTCATCAAACAGGCCTCGGGCAACGAACAGCAATACTAGCCCTGTCACATCGTAACTTTCTCGTTTAGTCATTCATTATGTTTCCATGGCCCAATTTATCCCCAAGTTTGCTTTATCCACAAGATGAAAATGTCAAGCGAATTTTATTACTCATAAACTTCTGTCAGATGTTGCATGCTCGCGAAAGACGAAAACAGCACTTATAAATTATGCACAAGAAAATGCCACACAAGCTATTTCGTTTTAAACATTTTTCACACTTAAGTTATTCTGTGACTCGAAGAATAGAGTGTGTAAATGATCCCTATAAGCGAGACAAGAGTGTGATGCTATGACCTCTGGTGTGAAACTCCTTTTTCAAGAAAGTGCCCGTGCTAATCTGCTCCATGCAAATGTTCGGTGAAACACTTGTCGCACGGTAACTCAATGTCTGCATCAAATCCATACATCAGATAATGTCAAATCCGCATCCATAGACATGGAAGTAGATAGAAGCATACTAAATATATTACCAGGTTAAATTTTATGTGTCGTAATATGATTTGATACCCTATAAAGGTAAAAAAGCCTTAGTGTCTAAACAACGTTCATTGCCTGAATGTATCAATTCTCAGTAACTGATAAAAGATATTTGGAGGTAAGGCTACTTTAAAATATCTTAGCTGTCAAACTATTTGTTTCTTAAACCGGGCGCCAGGCCAAGGTTTCGTTTGTGATCAAAAGTTAATGCAAGCATCATAACTAACTAATACCAACATAGAATGCCTCTTTGTTAAAACTTTTCTGACTTATTGAAGACATCTAACTATTGTTCCTTCTCTGGTTAAGATCAATTCATAGCATATTTTTAATAAACATAAAAACTTTAGTAGGCAAACAGGAAAAATCAGAGCTGACCTCTTGATATGAAACTCTGTGTGCAATTAGTTTTGTACAGAAATCTGGATGAATTTGACATAACGTAGCATATATTTTTAGTGAATTTGATGAGAATTTTATTATCAGCAAGCACATTCAAATTAGAGGGTAATGTTGCAGATGTGATAATAAAACTGTGAAATTGTGAATACGAAAATGTGAAACTTGATAAAATTTCCCTCAAAGTGTTGCAAGACCCAAGCTTGCGGATTAATCATAAACGATGTCCTAAACATGTCCTAATCAATTCTAAAGGACTCAAAAAAGTGTCTCTTCTCACCTGTTATGCTGAGCCTGGCAGCAAGTGCACGACAACGTGAAGATTATAACAATGACTGAAGTTTTCATGCTGGTAGCATAAGTAAAAAAGAGTTCATTTTGATTTTACCATAATTTGGACTTGGCCGCTATAACTACCGGGCATGAGCAAACCCTGGAGAAAATAGTTTGCGGATAGTCAAACTTGTGGTTTGCAAGGAGTGCTGCCTGATAGCAAATCATGAAACATCAAGAAAAACTGAAAATAATCTTGTTACTTGAAATGTGTGGAAAATTGTGAAGAAAAAATTTTTAGGTTAAATCTTGTGTCCGTGACAGCGTTCAAAATTCATGTACATTTGGTTTACTTGATTTAGAATAAGAGTTAGACAACGTGTCTGAGATTTCGAGGTTTCTGATCACATAATTTCTGATTACGGATGTAATTGCGCTAAAGTGGCTCTAAATTATATTAGCAAGGAGTCTTTCTTGCACTTGACTTCTAAAAAACTCTCCGTTGAGACATCAATTACCACGTTTAGAGAGGTCAAACTCTCAGGAGACGGACATGTTTGTGAAGAATGTAAAAATTATCACTTCTGAATCCGGTTTGTTGGCACATTGATATGTCATAATAGCAACAAATAAAATTATAGTTTTAGTCATCAAAAATGTGATATTAAAATAATAAATGCAACAAGATGATCTTCTATTACAAAAGGAAGAAGCTGAAATTCTATAAACCAAATAACGACGCAGCAGAGAACTTAAAAGACGGAATGTCTACTTTATTCTGTTATATATCTTCAGCATGTTCACTATATTACAGGCAAAATTTTATAAAATATGTAAAACCAGAAAATAGTTTATATCATTATATTATATCAACTATAGTTATATAATTATCATTATATAACTTATAAATTTGCAGATTTATAGCATATTATTTGATAAGTCGCATTGTGGTAATCTGATAATGCAATTGATTGACGCTCGTAACTCCTCTTCTTCACTGTAGCAAACATATCAATGAGTGCAATGAGCTTTTATGAAACATTAGTAAATATTGAAATGAAATAAAATTATCATATCATCGTTTATGATTAATCCGCAAGCTTGGGTCATCAGCAATATGGAAGGGGCAAAAAACCGACACTAGCATATCTTTATTAAAAGTTTCATGCTTGCAAAAAACTACCTTACTAGCTATTCCATCGTAAAAATTTTCCAGCTTCAGTCATTCCTATTTCGAAAACGTGCAGCTAAAGAAGACAGACGCGCAGCACTATGGCCTCCACAGTAAAGTTACCCTTTTTTCAACAAAGCACTTGCTTTAATCCGAAACATGTCGTTGAAACACTTATGACATGGCAAGTCAATGTGCAGACAATTCCAAATTTGCACCATCTACACAATAGAAACCTAATGATACAGAGTGGCATTTGATATCCCCATTGCATTCATAAAACAACGTTTTGGTTCGTTACACTACAAATTATTTTTTACTCGTAATAAAAATGTAGATTTTTCAGTTATTTCGTAATAGCTCATTGACATGCCAATCGGACAAAACCTAACTAACTTTTAGTAGTCGCTTTTAGCACTGATTGTTACAAATGAATGTAAAGGTACAGCGACATTTCTAAATTGAACACCCTTACGTGACAAAAAACTGCAAATAGTTAGTTAAAACTATTTATGCTCATAAATATGAAATAGCCCCCCTGGCATCGCTTCGACAGCGAAAGCACTGATAAAAAATTAGGTAAGAGCATAGCGCTGACCTGTTGACATAAGCTTGTTTATTGTTTGTCTGGATCTGCCTTAGCTAGAAAAGGGCGTGAAAATTCTAGGATCTAAGTCTATGCGTTCTCTTGATCGCTCTTTGAATAAAAATGGCTTCGCTGTCATTGTATTGGTTACCTGTAACAAAAATGTTTTTAGCAAAAATATTTTTGAAATTTTAAACTGGTAAAATCTTTAGCGCTGTCCCTCTCTCATCTAACATAAACCTAATTTTAGGGAGCAAACTGTACGATGCCAAATGGCATCAGCGTGACAGCAGGCGGCCCATGTGCGGAATGTGGAGAGTCCATAGTTGACAGATTCTACTTGTATGCCCTTGAGAGACGCTGGCACAACTCTTGCCTCAGCTGCTCCGTATGCAGCAGGCACCTTGAGTCAGAGGGCTCATGCTATGTCAAGGATGGATTGATTTACTGTAAAGAAGACTATTTCAGGTTAGTCCAAATCACTTTCATGATCTTTGCTATACTTTAATATTACTGTAAGCGAATATATTTATTAGGATTATCTATTGTTATTTTTTTAATATTTTAACATTTTTTTAAAAAGACAGTTTTATTGAAGTAAGAAAGAAAGACAAGAATTTTCAAAGTCGAAAAAGTTGTAGTCTTTTTTTGCTGATTGTGCATCTGCAAGGGCTTCTCTGATTGGTTAGCTGCAAATTAATAGGCTTCTCTGATTGGTTAGCTGCAGTTTACTGGGCTTCTCCAACTGGTTAGATGTATGTGAATGGGCTTCTCTCATTGGTTGAATGCAGTTCACTGGGCTTCTCCAATTGGTTAGATACAATATAACAGAAATTTTGATAAGTTATCTGCGATGTAATAGACTTCCCTGATTGGTTAGCCGCCAGTTAATACACTTTTTTTGATTGGTGGTGTAGGTCTAAAGCCAATACAGTTTTTGTTGTTATGTTAAACAGATTATAACAAATACATTGTGAGTAAAAGGTTGGTGTCTTTTGTTATTTAAATAGCTTAACAAACTCATGTTTTGTGAATAATAATGGAACCAAAAACTAAAATTATTTTTCTGTTATCTATTAATTTTTCTAAAATGGTAGGAATTTCGCTATTTTTTGCACATGAGCCGTCTGCGTCTGGCGTACCTAATTTGGCGCAGGGATTCGCCTCTAAAAATACGTCTCCTATTAGCCTGTTAAACATATACAGCGAGAAACTATACTCTTACGAAAGTGCATTGTTTATGTGTTGAAATCTACCTCATAGACTCGTATGTACTGCAAATGTTTGAGCAACACGGGTAGACTTGCATTAAGAAAGAGCTGATTCAAGTATCTGGCACAAGCGGAATGTTTTATGGGTGTCTATAAAACAGTTATAAAGTAGGCATCCCTAGCCCATAATGCATTGCAGCTATGGGGCATTAAGGATCAGCGGAAGAAAGGCTTCATGGCTATCATGAATAGTCAGTCATTCTTCACGTGTGGAGTCAGGAGAAACGTAATGTCATGATTCAGTAACATCTGTACTTGCGCTACTACCTGCGCAGGTAGAATTGAAGTAAACGACTGGCTACTAGTCAGCACGGTGGGCTTACATCAACTGTGTCTGATTATATCTGCTTTATGTTTCCCACTAGGTGGTGTGAGAGGAAGGAGATGGGCTGGTTCATAGCACGCTGTGGCAAGTACCGCAGGTGCTTTGTTGCCAGGTTGTGGCAAGTCCAGCAAGTAGTTTGATGGCAGAATTATAGCAGCTTTTAAATGCTAATCATAGAATCAGCTTTAAGCGGAAACAGCCAAATATTAAAGAATTTTGTTTACTGGTATTGCTTAGAAACTCTGCTGCAAATTTCTTTCCCTCACCAAATGCCAATGTTTTCAATTTTGGTATTTGAAACATACCTATGAGGCAGAATACTAAGCAAACAACATCATTTTGACAAAATAAGTTTCTTCAAGGATTTTGAGCAGCTAGCTTTTTTAACAATTAAATTTTATTGACTAAATTAATTTTTGATGTCTATTTTCAATATACAAATAATTAACTTATTCTTAAAAATAAACTACATGTATAAACAATGCTGATCTTTTAGCTATGACTAGACAACGAAGGTTTAACAATAATATGTAATGTTGCAGACTTCCACTTGCTTTCCGGCTATAAGAGTTGAGTTATGCATGGCAATTATCTCTTGGATAATAATAGAAGGTAATAAGTTGGGAATTGGGCCTTTTAAGCGGCAAGCGCAGGGCCCATAAGCGGCAGCGTGCAGGCCCATAACCAAAGCAATAGATACGTCTAACAATTGTTAGGCAGATGCTTGTCAGTAGGGCAGGCAGCAGGCAGCACAATTGACAGTTGCTTGTATACAGACGCGAGTCCTGCAATATTGGGAGTGTGCCCGGTGCAGGCTGTTGAATAACAGTCCTGCCTCAAGTCAGCGCACCGAGTCAGCATGTGCTCAGGCAGTTGACCCTTTCTGGCAGCAACTGTATCGGAATCGCCTGCTGCCAAACGTCAGCGTTGGCTCCAGGCAAAAGTACGTTATATGAACAAAGGAATTACGGTTTATTGCCTTTATTTCTACCTGCGTGTAGTCAGACTGAGAAAATAATATTTGTGATTACATGTTTCTGGAGAAGCAACAGAAAAACAAGCAAACTAGTGGCAAATGTTAGACAGCAGGTAGATTTTAGATATATAGAATTATAGTTACCTGCTGAAAGGCAGTCAGTTTGATTGCCAAAGAGAGTTCTCAGTTTACTTGCTCAATGCTAATTTTGGCACAATAATTATACCTGCAGACTCACTTTATTAAAATTTAATTAATTAAAGTTTAATTAAAGGCTAATTAAAGTTTTATTTGACTTAACTACAAGATAGAACAATAAAAAATGTTTTCATTCACAAATTCTTCTTTTGTCATTCTATTTAGCCCGTTAGGAAGTTTAAAGTAGAGTTGTCTACTCTCATCATAAAATAGATAAAACTTGTAGACTAAAGCAAGGATAAAATGATGCAATTCCAAAAGTTGTTCATGAGCGTGTAAAATCATAATTTTTTTTTGCTTTGTGAAAAGTCATGCATAAACTCGGAATAAAGTTAATACTTAAATGATATCAAAGTATTTTTATTTGTAAAACTTCATATAGATATACACGTGTGTGCATATATACATATATTATATACGCATTATAACATTATATATACACATAGCATATACACATTATAACATATACACGTCTGTGCATATATTATATATGTACACACATATATTATATATATACACACATATATTATATATATATAACATTAAGGATATATTTGAATACATATATATATTATAATATATATTATATTTTACATATAATATTATATATAAATTAAATATTATATTTCTTATGCATAATAGATACATATTATAATATATATATATATTATATATATATATATATACACCAACACCCATAATGCTTCTTAACCTCAGAGGTCAGTGTTTAGATAGAGATCGGCAGCTTAGTACTCTTTACTTTGGACTAAGTAACTCCCCATATTCTAGTCTGTAGATTGTATTTTATTTAACGCTAGCAGTAAGCTCAGTAATACCTGGAATTATCTTCATTTCAACCAGATAAATTGCAGGTGGGTGTTTAAGAAACTGTTTTTCAAGAATTAAACGGAGTTTTGAAATCAAACGTTTTTGACGACCCTGTTGGAAGGCACAAGTGTGGGCACAAAAATGGGAAAGGGAGCATTTACATGGACTAACAGACAGACACAATGGACTAACAGACAGACATAATGGACTAACAGACAAACACAATGGACTAACAGACAAACACAATGGACTAACAGACAGACACCATAACAAAGCAAAATTTAATAACATAAACATTGATTGTTAACCATTCTATTTTTAATTTTAATTTTCAAAATTACAATATTTTTAAAAAAAAATAAGATCAGCTGTTTAAAGGTTTTTTTGTTGTAAATACCAAAGATTTGCTCCAAGTTCACGTGGGATAGTAAAATATTATCTGTTGGAAAGATCATAAGCAGATGTCATTGCTTGAAATGAATCTATTTTGCATTATAGGAGGTTTGGAGCTCAAAAGTGCGCGAGATGTTTCGACACCATCCAATCAGGCCAAATGGTCATGAGAGCTCAGTCGGCTGTCTATCACGTCAAGTGCTTCACCTGTACAGCGTGCTCCGCCCTTCTGCAGACAGGAGACCACTTCGGTGTCTACGGTGATGACATTTACTGCAGGACCGACTTCCTACAATTGCAGTACCACATGGACACATCTGGCACCCCTCCTTCAAGCCAGTTCGACAGCATAATCTCTTCTAGCACACAATCCATAGACACACTGATCTCTAATAACTGCCTGCCGGCCTCTACCCTTCCGCCAAATACTAACTTTGATGAAATCAATTTTAGCGATTATCCCCCTCCGTTGACTCATTCTAGCTTTACTGAACAGGCGGCGAGCAAGTCACAGAGGTCGAAAAAGCGAAGGCAAGACACTAATATTCCAAGAGGAAATGAGCCTAGCTGGCAATTGGGTAAGGCTTTTGTGAGATATTGGTAGTGTGCTGACTTTCATATCGCTGACTTGCGTATCGGTATAAACAAAGAGCTCTTGTCGAATGCATTTTCAGTGGCTATGAAACAGCCATTATCCACTCCATCAAACAGACATTTCTGACTCGGCTGCCACTAAACAGCGCTTATATGACCCACACGCTGCCGATTCGCTGCCGTTTATTGTTATTATTGACTTAAGCATGTGGCAACCAGAGTATCTTCTCCAGACAGAGAAGCGGTGAGAGGCAGCATTCTCACAAAGGCTGAGTGCCGGCATCACTAGTACATGTAGTTTATCAAGAGAAGCTGCTGCAGCTGCCTGTAATGCGCACTCGGCCTCATTGTTGGAGTTTTGGAGGTTATCGAGACAGGCCTCAGATATTAATGAAACAAGCAGCAAGCGCACCATATCTTGTTTTAATCAGTCTTGCATTAATCAGCAGTTGCCTCTCCCCGCCTTTCTTTTTCGTGAATAAAACAATGTTAATACTAGTAGGTAAATTAATGCCGAAAGTATCACTAAACTAAGTTTTTTTAATGATTTCTAAAAATACTAGAAGTACATCAATAACCTTTAAGTTTGAGCAAACAATCTAAAATTCTAGTTTTTATAGAAAACTTTAATAAAGCTTATCGCAAAAATGTTTCTTTTCAAAATCGGTAATAAATTTGCTTCAATGGTTTTTTACATATTTCTGTTTTTTTATTTGCTACCTTTTTTCTTTTTTGTGAAAAACTATGAGATTTGGCTGTTTTTTGACTTCTTTTCTCAAATTCTTTAAAAATTTAATTTTTAATGCATCTGAGTCCCACCCTGCCCACTGCCTGCCGATTGCCTGCCCGCTGCCTGCCGATTGCCTGCCCGCTGCCTGCCAACTGGGCTCTGCACCTCGATTAGCCAAGTTATTGTGTACACAGAGCCTTCATCAATGGTTGCTATGGTGTATTTTTAGCAATTGTTTTACTCGATGAACAAAATTCAATTCAATGAATACTTAATTGACAGCAGAAAGATTTCAATAATTAAAATCATGGGTAGCAATGCTTGAACGCTAAACATATTTATAGCATCAAAAAATATGTTTTGGATTTTTATTCTCAGCGCAAGCAAAGTCTAATTTTAGTCTTTAAAGGTTAACTGACGTCATTTTAAAATTTTATCTATTTTTACCAATATAATGGTAATATTACGGTCATGCTAGAACAAAAACCAGTTTTGGAGACAAAAACACTGACGATGCAAGCTTCACGATGTAAAAGAAGGAGATCGTGTTCTTGGCAAAACATTATGTGTGATATATAATGTCAATGCCAACAATTAGCTAATGCATGAATGCGAAACAAAAGTGTTTATGTCGGTCACCATTTTAATAAATTCTCTCCATGTAGTCGCGGTATTATGTTGTTACGGTTACCTAACATGGCAGATAATTGTTGAAACAGTTTTGAAACAGATTTCACAATTATTGCAAATGTGTGCGCTGTATTTATACATTTCGCATTAACTGTTGAAGAGTGGTTATTGAATTTATTTTTGGAAGTTCAATAGTAAAAAATTCTTCTTTTACGCGAACAAAAAATTAAAAGAAATTTTCTGTAAAAATTGGTTCTTGGATGTCATTTGTTCAAACCCTATTCTCATGGTCTTCTTTCCTGAATAAGGAAATCAAATAAAAATTATTTTGATATTCTAGTTCAAATATTGAGTGAATGATGTTCCCGGTCAATATGTTGCAAAGATCACAATTTTTGCTGCTCTTTTTCACAACTTGAAAATGTCAATAAGCCTGGTATTTGGTCAAAGTTACACAAAAATTACTACTCAAGTACCAATATGTAATTTTATCTGCTTCTATTAATGTATTAATATATTAATACTTTGTACTGTCAGTTAACCTTCAAACAAATCAAAATACATTTTTGGATGATTTTTACATGTACCTGAAAAGTAAGACGACTCCAGTTATTTGTCAAAATGACAAATTTGATGACTTTGTATACATTGACCTTATCACTTGTGGCTTTGGAACAACAGCAATAACATGGTTTATGGAGAGTTCTCTATTGACTCTACTTGCACCGCTTTCTTTACACCTTCCCATAATGCATCTGTGTGATTACATTCGCTGCCTGCGTTGCTATGACTAAGCGTATGATGCCAGCTCTTAACATTTATCCCTGCTCCATTAGCACAATTGCTTCATCCCTTTAGCTCATGATAATGCCAAATACCGAGAAAGCTTAGCTTCCTCTACTGCACGAAGGGAAAGGCTCATTCCTTTCTGACGCAGAACCATTTGTGTTCTTCTAATCTAACTCCATCGAGATCAATCTAGATTTTGTTGACTTGCAACACTGTAACGTTGTAATGTTTAGTTTATTTGCAATTTTTAAAATGATATATTAGCTTTTTTCACATTTTTCCAACAAAACAATTATAAACACAAAAGTAAAAAATATGTCAAGGCATGCCAGGCAGTGTTAACAGTAATTGTTGTTTCTTTCATCAAAGGTTTTTGCACAAGTGCCCGACAATTGATTTAACTGCTGTTGGTGTATTTTTTCAATAAAGAATGCCGGCTGCACAGCTGACCGATTAACAACAGCAATAGTAAAAAACTTGGTTGGAGTTAATATTGTTTGTTAATAACTACTATCGGTGTTAATTTATTAATAATATTTATTAAAATTAAAAATCTTCAATCATCAAAATATCATTTATAAATATTTTTCCTAATATTATTTTATTGCACTTTGTATTTATAAAAGTTAAATAACCCAGAACCTTTAATCAAAAAATAGGCAGCATTGCTTTAATGTATAAATATTAACACTTTTTACTTTTAAATTTTGGAATACTTAAAAATAGTTACATATATAAATAGTTATAGGTATTTATATTTTTTAGAATAAGGGACCCAGGTTTTACAGTAATTTTTTTACAAACTTTTGAAGTTCTGAATAAAACAAAAGCAGGTTATTATTTCTTCATAGTAGATGGAAAACTATGAGGTGATTATTTGATACAAATACAGCATGTTTATTTAAGGCTTGACATGCAACAAAATACACATTACAGTTACTTGGTATCA
Organism: Watersipora subatra; assembly: GCF_963576615.1. NCBI lineage: Eukaryota > Metazoa > Bryozoa > Gymnolaemata > Cheilostomatida > Watersiporidae > Watersipora > Watersipora subatra. The sequence goes on from NC_088713.1 coordinate 58,921,297, forward strand.
AAAGACTCACCATGTCTTACTCTGTTGTGTTGTAGGTGCCAAATATGTGGAAATGTGATTACAAGCTCTTAAGAGCTCAAAAACGAACAGTTAATTGCAGCCATCACAAAACCGCCAAAGATTTTAGATCTTTTGATACCAAATAACTGTAATGTGAGTTTTGTTGCAAGTCAGCCTTTAACCTTCTTAGACATACATGTATTAATATTCAGAATCTAATCTGAAAACACTAGGTTACGGTTCAATGCTCCAAAAAGGCCATCGGCGATATAGGTTTTGCATCCAAGTTACTTCCTGCATCTGGAAATGCCTTCAGTTGTTCAAGTTCCCTTGCCACTGAACTCAGACATGAGGCAAGATCATGAAGCCACATGTCTTCATGTATAACATGAAGACATGTGGCAGAGATCTCCTTCTGCCGATCTCCTCCAGACAAACTCACCTTTGGATGACCTTAAACAGCACAACAGTCAACTAATAGAAGAGCACAACTCTCGATTACTAGAAACGCCTCCGCCATCTTCTGGTGTGACAGTCAATCATTCAGACTCTTTGGCTAGTATATGCATCTGAGGTCTTTCTAAAAAATCGACCAATCAGAATCCTTTAAATACTAACTTGACCAATCAGAATTTTTTAAATATGAACAGAGTTTCCACAATGCTAACATTGTGCGTGTTATTAGTGCTTGTCTCTATTCACCTATCATTTACCTACCAGACATGGCAAAACTTTTTGAAATTGCTACAAGGTTAGCCGACTCCAAATTTTTTGATGGCAAAAGTTTGCAGAAAAGCACAAATATCTATTTGTACAAGCGTATATCTCTGACACAACTGGCACTATGTAAACAGTGTCAGTGAGTGGTATACACACATGTCTGTGTGTATCACAACGCTCTTAAAAGTATACACAGCCTCTGCTTTCAGTAAGCTAAGCAGACTACAAACTCAACCTTCAAGAGATTTCTCACAGCAATAACATTAGATCTTTTTATAAAGATGAGGATTTTTTACCTGCTTGCTGCTAAAAAGAACCTCTGCTTTTTTAAGGTTGTAGTTATCAAAATAAACTGCAGTATGATTTTTTTTTAAACACTAAGTCGAGATAATATTTATTTATTTTTCATTATTTAAGGTATGAATATGATGGAACCAGAGAATGGATTTCACCAGAATGGACCGCAACCTCAGCATGTGAAGCAGAAGAGAATGAGAACGTCTTTTAAGCACCACCAACTGAAAGTGATGAAACAGTATTTTACTATCAACCATAATCCAGACGCCAAGGACCTCAAACAGTTGTCTCACAAGACAGGCCTAAGCAAGCGAGTCTTGCAGGTAAGAGGCTAGTTATCCACACACAGAGCTCTGATGCGTGAGGACAAGTGACTAGTTATATCATCATGTAATGATGGCCTGTTGTTTGACTTTTGGTTACTTTGTGTTTTTTAGTTTATATTTATTTTGTACAAGTAAACGTATTTTTTAAAACATGGACAAAGCAATTATAATTTGTTATTTATTACTAAAAGTCTAAAATTATTGAAAATTTGCTTATTTCCATTTGTACGATGTACTTGCTGGGTGATGCAAAAATGTCAACTCGAAATAAAATGTAAAGCTCATGAGCACAAAGTTTAACAACATTCAGAAAGAAGTTTTTCAGTATTTCTAGAGATTATTAAGCAACATCAATCAATCATTGTGAAATGAGCCAGCAAATATGCTTAGAATGGCATTGGAGTCGTTCTTTCACGAGCAAGAGCTGATAACTCTTGCCTTTCTATTTTGATCCGTGAATATTAATTTATCTCCAAATTTCTGCGACTGTTTTCAATGCATTATTTACTATATTATTTATTTTACTGTTAAAACTTTCTAGTTTTTTCAGTCCTTGACACGCAAGCGGAAAGTTTTTGATTACCATGAGTGTTTTAGGTGTGGTTTCAAAATGCTAGAGCCAAATTCCGAAGAGGTCAAGGAGAAGGCGGTAAGGAAGGTACAGACGGCGGAGATAACATAAATGATGATGAAAACAATTCAAACGAAGACATCCTCAGCGATGCTGAATCTCATGATTTAGACAGGTACGAGTGATGATGTGTTATAAATCTGTTGCGCTGAAGAGATCATTGCATCTTTTCACATAATATAATTTATCTGAGTGCTAATGTTTGACGATTAGAGCAAAATTTACATTCCTTTCAAAAAAAAGATTTTTGAAAAGATTTTAAAGATAAAAAAGATTTTAACTGGCTTAAAATGTATTACATTAGAATTATTATTATTATTATTACATTAGAATTATTATTATTATTACATTATTATTATTATTACATTAGAATTATTATTATTATTATTACATTAGAATTATTATTATTATTACATTAGAATTATTATTATTATTACATTAGAATTATTATTATTATTACATTAGAATTATTATTATTATTATTACATTAGAATTATTATTATTATTATTACATTAGCATTATTATTATTATTACATTAGCATTATTATTATTATTACATTAGAATTATTATTATTATTACATTAGAATTATTATTATTATTATTACATTAGCATTATTATTATTATTACATTAGAATTATTATTATTATTACATTAGAATTATTATTATTATTATTACATTAGAATTATTATTATTATTACATTAGAATTATTATTATTATTACATTAGAATTATTATTATTATTACATTAGAATTATTATTATTATTACATTAGAATTATTATTATTATTACATTAGAATTATTATTATTATTACATTAGAATTAAGGAACATTGTTACTGTGTTGATAAGTGTTTAGAGTGTATGTTGTTATTATTATTGATATTATTATTATGCGGGAGAGAGGTCAGAGAGGTCCGCCATGTCATGACCTTCACCCAGATTTTTGAATCACACGTTTTATGAGTTTTTTTTGGAAGTATACAAATATGGTTGCCTGCCTCAAGGTTTTGTCAATGTTGTCTCTTTTAACGATTGGAGGCCTTTTCCAACACTAAGGATGGACCTTGCATGTCTTGAACCCCTGACCTACTGACCCCTGACCTACTGATCATAAATCAATGCCCTAATCACTGAACCATGGCTGCTATTATAGCTATTCTTAATTCTATTTTAGCACTGCAAGTGGCCGATCTCCTTCTGCAGATCTCCTCCAGACAAACTCACCTTTGGATGACCTTAAACAGCACAACAGTCAACTAATAGAAGAGCACAATTCTCGATTACTAGAAACGCCTCCGCCATCTTCTGGTGTGACAGTCAATCATTCAGACTCTTTGGCTAGTATATGCATCTGAGGTCTTTCTAAAAAATCGACCAATCAGAATCCTTTAAATACTACCTTGACCAATCATAATTTTTCAAATACTGGACAGAGTTTCCACAATGCTAACATTGTGCGTGTTGTTATTGGTGCTTGTCTCTATTCACCTATCATTTACTTACAAGACATGGCAAAACTTTTTGAAATTGCTACAAGGTTAGCCGACTCCAAATTTTGTGATGGCAAAAGTTTGCAGAGAAGCACAAATATCTAATTGTACAAGCGTATATCTCTGACACGGCTGGGCACTAGCTAAACAGCGTCAGTGAGTGACACTGTATGGCACCACTTGTCATATAGTGTCATCGCATTGGCACTATTTGACACCGCCTGCACAGTGTTTTCAAATTATACCAAAGTTTATTTAAAAAATCTCAGACAGGTTTTTGTCAGTGCATTATATTCTTATGGTATACTATCGCACTTAAAGGACACGCAACTTACTCAGTCACTGCAAGCAGGTTACGTCAATTTCTTTATATTTTTTTGGCCATATTTTATACTTATGCACTTAAGTTAGAGTCGAGAGTGACAGGCATAATAGGCGACATGACAGGCGCGGGCCTGTCTTTGATGATAAATTTTCAAGAAAACCTATTTCTTGGATGTATAAGAGTAAACCTAAATGTATACTGCCTGTTGCCTTTCTTGCTCTCCTCTTATATCAGTCACATGTTTGGTGCTTCTGTGTGTTTGCCCACACCTATCATGTCAGTATTTAAGCCATTGCTAGTGCCATTGCACAGCAGGTGCTATGACGTAACGTTAGAGTTATGAGTAGCAGATGGTGTGCATCACTAGTAGAGCTGATACTGCGGATTCACAGCTATTGTACATACACTGCGAGAGTGATAACTATTATATATATTCTATAGGAGTTTTTTGCTTCATTTTATTATTGTGAAATATATTATGATAAAACATATTATAGTTGGTTAGCTAGTACCCTTACAGCCTGGTGTCCTATGAGAAATCATCAGGTGTGTCAATAAAACGCAGAGAATAACTAACTATATACACAATAGTTCTAAGACATGGAAGATGAGTGATGGATGCAGAGGTTGATGCACTGGTTCAACAAGCTGGTGGTTGTGGGTTCAAATCTTGCGTGATACAATCTTTTTTCCTTTTTTGTTGGGACAAATTGAAAGACAGAACTTTTGTTCTGAAGATGGTGAAGATGAAGGTGACTTTGGTGAAGATGGTGTTGATTGTATAGCATACATACTTGTCATGGGGCAACAAAATAGCTTTAAAAATTTTTCGTATTGTCGTTTAAAACGAACTATATTATATTGATCTTTAATTAATCAATTCAGTCACATTGATGCTGGCTTTACATTTGGTGAAAATTCTTTTATATTTTTTTGCTCTTAATTCGGCATACAAATAAATTGATTATCTAATACAATAATACACAAATAGGTTTGACTGTTGAAATTCCACCTCTGGCAAGACTATTTTGTGCAAAATTTCCACAACACCGTAGTTGGAATTCCCAACCACTATTACGTTTTGATTTAATATGAACGCACTTTGATTTTGTTTGAAGTAAATGTTTGATATATTATCACTATTACTATATATTTATCTTGTTTTTTCAGCGGTCTTGAATTGTTTATACTTTATAATTTACAAGAAATGTAGTTTGAAAACAACATTAGCTGTACTAAGAAACCCTTTAACACTATAGCCTCAGCGCTTAATGTTAGCCTCAGCACTTACTGTTTGAGCAGCCAATCAGATGGTAACAATTACTGATATTAGTTTACTGTCAAATGAAAATATAACATCGATCAACTATCCGCTGACACAGAGCTCCTACAATTGATGAGCAGCGGTCTGCACAGGTACTCTTGCAATGTAAGAAAATATATTGGAAAAAGAAGTCTGACACCCATTGTCATATTTTGTTGGATCTCTCAGACTTGCTTTGACTTAGAGGTCATTGCACTCTCGCTGCTGCTCTTCTTTAAGTTGCCAGTCGGTGTCTTTGGTTCATTGAGTGCTACTAGTGAGTATTTGTCAAACACTTTGGCTATGAGTGCATAGACATCGGTTGTTATATCAATTATCTCTTTCAACTCATCCATTAGCTAAAATAAATACACCTGCAATGAGTTGTCAACAGCTAAACGTCATAGTGCTTTGGAAAGGTTTTGACACGCTGTACACAGTGTCGGCTATGCAGTGAACATACTAGAAATGAACGTTCCATCTACTTATACTGACAACGTTATTTATGTTATAGTGCTTGCTATGAAACAAATGCTTTTATATATATATATATATATAATATATATTATACATACACTATATATATAATGCATGTTATATATAACATGTAATATAATTAATACTATTTAATACTATATAATACATAATATATATATATAATATTATATGTAGATATAATATTATGCATATTATATATAATATGCATATACTGTATAATATATATAAATATGTATTTATATTAGGTGAATGCCCGGCGGTCCACAGGAAATAGAATAACTACTAACTAACTAGAATAACTACCAATAGAATAACTACCTAATGAATTTTAGTTGCATGAAACACAAGCTAGATCTTTGCTAAAACTTTTACTAAAACATTTACTGGGTTTCCATGCTTTAAATTGATTTGGAGTTTTTTCTCCTCTGAATCCTAGAAACAATAAAATCTGAGCAGATTCAACGCCATTTCACATTGCTAAATTTGTGCAAAGACATTCACAGTGAGACTACTATTATTTGAAATCACAGAAACGCTTACTGTGGATGGATTCAAATTGATAATATCTAATGAGCTCTCCTCAGCAGAGGTGAAAATTTTAGTGCACTGCACTTTTTCCTCCTGCAGGTATATTCTAATTACTCTTACTAACGATAGATTGCTCTGATGACGATAATGAGGTAATTAATATTTATTTTTTTTTTTTCGTTGTAGTTTGCGGTTGCAACAGCCTGTAATAATGTTTTTACTTTTTGTTTTGACTGTATTATCTATGTTGTTAATATCACATTTTAATCTTGTTTGCAAATAGATACCTTGTGCCTATTCAATTCAATATAGAATTCATTGTCATAAAAGAGACAATCGTTCATGCGACCTCTGACTTCTGAAGTAATAACTGTATAGAAAGTAGTAAATTCTGTTGTGTAACGTAGAGGGCAGCAATAAGGAAAAAAGGAAAATTCTCATCAGGCATCGTGGCTGAGTTAGTGCAACATGTGCACAAATCGTGAATTGAAAGGCGATCGTAGCCCAAAAGCGATTCCACTTTAACAATATCTGTTTTGAGGAGTACATCGCTAACCCGGGAAAAAATCAATAAAATGCAACTACAAATCGTTAGAAAGGTAAAGTGCGAATTAATCGGCAGTAGTCAACTCCGAATCCATTTAAAGCATGGAAACCCAGTGAATAACCACGATTTGGGGCAGCTTAACAATCGTTAAGCTTGTTAAGTTGTTAAGATTGTTAAGTTGAAGAATTGTGGGTGAGTGACAGCAGAGTGGCCGAGAGTAACAGCACATTGGCAGAGAGTAACGACAGGGTGGCAGCAAAGTTACATTTAGCTCCACTTTATAGTGATTTATTTATCGTTTTCTGCTGCCACTCACTTTCACTCACTGCCACTCTGCTGTTACTGACTGCCCCTCACCATCACTCACTGTTGCTCATTGTCACTCTGCTTATATTCACTGTCACCTGCTGTCACTCACTGCCACCCTGCTGATACACACTGTCACTCATTGTCACTCTGCTGTTACTCACTGTCGCTCATTGTCACTCTGCTTATATTCACTGTCACTCACTGTCACTCTTCTGTTACTCACTGTCGCTCATGTCACTTTGCTTATATTCACTGTCACCCACGGTCACTCACTACCACTCTACTTTTACTCACTGTCACTCACCATCATGCACCATCACTCACTGTCACTCACTGTCACTATTCTGTTACTCACTGTCACTCATGTCACTCTGTTTATATTCACTGTCACTCACTGTCACTTTGCTGTCACTCACTGTCACTCTACTGGCACTCATTTTCACTCTGCTGTCACTCACTATTACTGTCACTCATAGACCTATTAACTATAATACTAGACTGGGCAATCCAATGCATCACGGCTCAGCATTGTGTCCTACTTAAATAGCCACATTCCTCGCGACGTAATGTCAACACTTTGTTCACTAGCAGCTGGTCAAGTAAGCCAGTCATCATTGTTTACATTGAAAGAATGGCTGAGACAATTTTGTTGCTACATGTAATTTGACATAACTACTAAAGTACACAAGATATTGGTTTAAAATTTTAGATGCAAAGCTTATACACTATGCTTTTCCTACCCTGCAAATTTGTAAGCATAAAGTTGAATATTTCATATGTAAAGTGCCAGTAAAAATGTATATTGATCTATTCAAAAATATTGCAAAATTATCAATGTTGCCCTATGCTATGGGCTAACATGTCAGATAGCTAGGTGCACAAACTGATTTCAAATGCATACCTACTGGTGAATGGTACACTGATCGCAGTCTGCCATGAATATAAATGTTGGGTCTTAGGTGTTATGCAAACAGCATCAGAAAATAGGTCTGCGTTCATTTTGTTGCTTTGTTCACTTTGCCTAGTCCAGGCCATATTTTTAAGTAAGAAGCCATAGAAAGGGGAGCAACTACCAGCACTGGAAATGATTCAAAGGCAAATTTTACTTAAATTGTTTTCAAGTGTGGTTGTGAGAGGTACCTAGATATGAAGAGCAAGAAATCGTGCGAATTTTTTTCGAGATATGCATACAAATAATAGTTATTCCAAGATGTTTTCCTAAAGTTCATTGCTGGCGCTGATATTTGAAAAGTTGCTTCGCACAAAGAGGTGCCAACCGCGAAGTAGACAAAGTGTTGCCCATTTTATGAAGTTTTTCATGACCATGGCAGGTGGACATGGGCTAGTAAATGAGTATGGTGATGGCTGCCATACTAGAACCTACTGCTGTACCAAGGGTATTTGATTCTCGGCCAAAATATTTACAACCGACTCAACCAAAGCATAGACGGCTGTAATGCCGACCAACACTATCTAAATCATCTCCACTAGACCGCAATGAGCCAGTCCTGGAACCTTCACTTTGCTATGAAGAGCCAACAGCCGCCAAGCAATCTGAAGAGAACATTGTCGACCCTCTACATAAGCGTACCTCATACCTTGGAATAGGGAATTAAATTTTTCAAACATTTCGAGAGGCCAAGTATTTACTTCTGTACAAGCTTAGACAAGAGCATATAGAAACACTGTCCTCAAAGATTTGGGCCAAGGAAGGTTTCAACAATAATCCAGATATCCGTAGCTTCAAATCTGTACTGAGAGCTCGACTAGTGAAAACAGACATCACACCTAGCACGAGTGCTAACTGTCTTGATTGTGATAGCTCAGATGGCTCCTGCTCCCTACTTCTCTCATCTAAACAAAGAAAAATTATTGTAGAAAGTGACGATGACTTCCATGATTATTTGGAATCAAGCAAACGGCTGGAAATCGATCTGTCAAAATCTGTCTCGGACGTAGTGGAGTACATCGGTAGGTAAATACAACCAATTCCTCCAAATTTTCTACAAAACAAGAGATCTGGCACACATTGTAGCCTTGATGCATGGGCTAAACTGCATGACTGCCCATATTGTGGTACATGATTTAGGTATGTACATGTATTTTGGTATTAGCTACTTTCACTTATTGTTAGTGTATAGAACAGATATACAGGTAGCAGAGTGACTTGAAATAATACTGCAGCGGATCAGTGAGATGTAGGTAAATTTATTTTACGGTTGATACATAAACTTTTTTATAATAATATTAACATATAATATTTATTTAGCAGGTTATGTGGTACGGAGCTTAAAACTCAACTGCAATGACTGCACCAGCTTTATAGCCTCCTGTCCAGGTTTACGCACCAGGGATGATGCGACACTAATCAGTGTAAACGATAGAGGTGGTCTGTTTACACCTCATCCCGTCATCACAAAGATATGTCTAGGCTCAGAATTATACGGCAGTGTGTCGACTTCCTTGTAAGTCGACACACTGCCGTATAATCTATTCTGGAAGGAATATTCAAGGAATCTATTCAAGGAATCACTGCAGACATACACAAGCTGGTGGTCACTAAGACTCTTTTGTTGGTTTTACAAAGCAATTTGCATCAGGAAGTTCCATGCTCAAGTCACAGCGCAGCCAGCGTTAGTTAAAACTATCACATCCAGATATGTCAGAATTAGAATTCACCACGAGGCTACAAAGGTAGCAGCTAACAAAAATAATCTTAGATCAAAGCTCAGCCGACTGGTCGTCTTTAGTCATGTGTAGCCTGTCACAATAATTATGTCTAGAAAAGTGTACCATTTGTCGTTTGTTTTCTATGATTATTCTGATGCTGTTTGCATAGCACCTAAGACTCAACATTTATGTTCATGGCAGACTGCGATCAGTGTACCATTTACTAGTGTGTATGTATTTGAAATCAGTTTGTACACTTAGCTATCTGACATGTTAGCCCATAGCATAGGGCAACATTGATAATTTTGTAATATTTTTTGAATAGATATATACACTTTTACTGGCACTTTACATATGAAATATTCAACTTTACGTTTACAGATTTGCAGGGTAGGAAAAGCATAGTGCATAAGCTTTGCATCTAAAATTTTAAACCAATATCTTGTGTACTTTAGTAGTTATGTCAAATTACATGTAGCAACAAAGCTGTCTCCGCCATTCTTTCAATGTAAACAATGATGACTCGCTTGCCTGGCCAGCTGCAAGTGAACAAAGCATTGACGTTACGTCGCGAGGAATGTGGCTATTTATGTAGGACACCGTGGCTTCGCATTGCCCAGTCTAGTATAGTTAATAGGTCTATGCTGTCACTATGTAGAAAGGTTTACTTAAGGCAAATCTCTAATTATTCTTCCTGTAGCTTTTAAGAAAAATTCCTGTTACATAGAAATAAATTCATTTATGTGTATGTACATCAAAAGTTATTTTTATTGGCAGTCGGCAAACCAACACATTTTCTATAAATTTTTTTCAGTATTCAATGAGTTATAAAAAAACAATTAAACCCTTTAGCAATAAAGGTGGAGAATTCAAGGGCACTGTTTGTCTACAGTTTATCTAACTAAAACAAATCATAATCGTTGTTACGACAATAATAATTTTAATAGATTATACCATAGAGCTTCTTTTAGCAAAAATGGTATGGCTTTAGCCTGAAAGAATTTAGCCTGAAAACAAATTTGAAACCAAGGTACCCTTTGTTCATATACAAGCTGTAAAATATTAACACAATGACTTTCAGAAATCTTCATTCCATGACTACTGTGAATGTTGCTTGGCACAATCAGGTACATGTAAATTTTGCACTAGACCAGTTGAAATGTACTGCTGCCTTAAGCCTGGTTCCCATATCGAATGCGAAACCCCGGCGGTAACTTGAACAGCAAAACGCTTGCGACGCTAGGCTTAGCGGCATATGTTCACATGTAAGCTACATCGCTAAACATAATCGCGGAATCAAATAAAACGTTCGCTCACCATGACGTTTCTATAATGGTGACCTTCACCTGTACAGTGCGTTATGGGAAGATTTTGCCTGCGGCCTTTTGCGAAATTTGAACAGCACTAAGAATGGGCACTAAGAATTAATGGAGATTGAGAGTTGTACAAAGGTCAATCAATCAATTGTTCAAGGGTCAAACGTCAGGAAAGGTTAAAAGTCAATTTTTTATGATTCCGTTAGTTTGCTAGTTTGCCAACTTACTAGTGTTACCAACCTTTTGTTCGGAAGTGTCATGCCCCATTCGTCCAATAAGAGTGTTTCTGCTAGGAATAGCGTAAAAAGCTATTGTCGCTGTTTTCCTGACAAGCCAGCTGTGGTTACGGGAGATGGTAGCTTTGTAGGCATCATTGACGATAGAGTGGATCTTTGAGTGCGGTTGTTCCTGATCAGAACACATTACAGAGATAAACTCTAAGGCTAGAGGCTTTGACGTGTGAGATTTTTAGTACATGCAACTCGATGCATTAATGTTTATATGTGAAACTACAGGCTATAATTTTTTTATTAGCAGTAAGTTTTTTGTTGCCATTACAACTTAAGCTTTTTTTCTCAAGAGAATAAATTATCATGAAAATCAAACATTGAATTTTTTGGAAACATTTTTGAATTTTTTCAAAAAATTGGTAAGTTTTAGGTCATGATCAAATTTTTCTCAAAATCTTTAAATGTATATGTATTTTCGGCTTCAATTATCCTTTTCGAGTTCAGTGAAATCTTATATTAAACTTTGTTAAAAAGATTTTTACATTTTTCATTGTATTTTTAGTAGACGTATTTTAATTTGATATAAAGTTGCACACCTTTGATTAGCTGTTGAAAATCGAATTTTCTAATATCAGTTTCACATGGTTTCTACTTTTCTAAAATTCAAATACAACCCAACCTTACTCTTAGATCCCAGCTCGATCCAGAAAGTATTTTAAATGTTATATGCCAAATCATTTATTTAATTTGATGGACTAACTGCTGTTTTTATGATTTTTGTATGACAAAATTTAAAAAAAATGTTTTTAATACTTTAAAATAATTTTTAAAATTTTTTTGAAAAAACTTATTGTCAATAAATTAATATGCATTTATATATTGCCAATAATTTCATTTGAACAGAAAGGTTTTCCAAGTTGAGCCATACAAGAATCATAAAGTGGGCAGCAGTTAGTCAATTAAATCAAATAAATGATTTCGCATATAGCCTTTAAAAATACCCATTCTCTGTTAAAAATATAGAAATTAAGCAGAATGTTGTTAGTGGCTAGCAATCTTTCCGAAATAATAACAATAATTATTATGCAATAACCAAATTACTGTAACAACAATATGATTAATTTATTAATTTTGAATTTTATTATTGCTAGCACATCTAAAACCTCCATTAACGCCAAGGAGTATAATAAATATTGTGTTGGAGTTATGTCCCTTTTTACAACTCCAAAATAAAAAAAACTTAATTGGATACATACTCAGCTAATTGTATCCATCCTAGAGCGTAGTTTGCTACTCACCCGCACATTAATAAAGAACTGCACTAAGAAAGCCATGGCTTGGTGCAGTCTGAACATAATCCTCGTACCATATCTTTTACCTTTTTGACTCTTGACCTGTTCTATGCCATCTGCGTTGGTTATTCCAGCTTTTAGCTGCAAGAGATACATGTAGCATTCCATCTCTTATTATTGTTTATTAAAACCTGCATGAAAAGCAGCCAATCAGTATTCTGTTGTAAAAATAATGTACCAATTAGAGCCTATCATTATGAAATCTAGCCAATCAGTGCCCAAATAGTTATTTTTCATTTAGTTGCCATTCTCAAAACTAGCCAAATAAATACCTATTATGATACGTAGATTATCGTCATTCTAAACTTTACTTAAATCATATCTTATAGGCACACGTTTAAATTGGAACCAAAATTTCAAAAATGAAATATGGAGCATTTTTATCGAGTCAACCAATTGCTCCAACTAACAATTGGTTGACTTTTTTATTATTTCCTGTAGTCCTTTTAAATGTCAGCGAGCAGGCTTCAACAAGGCGCACAACTAACACAAAAAGGGGCGTGGCCTAAACGCTCCTTGTTGGCACCGGAAACGCTCGTGTTGTTATCACTCTAGGGGGAGATAACTCTATGGTGAGTGTATGTAATTCTTGGCTCTTGTTTTACCTTGCTTCTATTTGTAGAACTTGTTTGTTTATTTTCATCTATAATATAACTACAAAAAATAATATGAAGAGTGTTTCTTACTGTATAAAAGGACAAGAGAAATAGAAAAAAATACCACTCCAGGGAAGGTGATGATGACGTCCCTGTGCGCAATAGCAAGGCTAATCAAGGCGCGGAACTAGAAAGTACAGCCAGCAGAAGTCTGTCTAGTTAGTTTAGTCGTCTGGTTGTCTGAGGTAGCGCTTCAGTTCATTTTTGAAAGAATTAGCATTTAAAATTTTACGCAGTGTAACCGGTAGTAGATTCCATAGCAATGACTCTTAATAATCCAAACAACAAAAGAACTGATGAGAATCAGTAAATATCACTGATTAGTGTTGGTAATGAATTAAATTGAATTGTTAATTAGTGTTGAATTAAAATAATAAATGGTAATGAATTAAATTAGTTAATTAAACTTATTAATTACTTGGTCATTAATTAAACAAGAAACCTATTACATAACATATATTACATAACAACAATGTTTTGGAAGCTCACATTATATTATAGGTTGCCTCAAGTAGTGCAAAAGCAGTAAAATGAAATTAGACTAACTCAAAGATTAACAGTATAATATATTATCTCGCGTTATCATGCATTATGCTATATTATATTGTACAATATTATATCATATTGTGTTATAATGTAGAATAATATATTAAAATCCATTACGCTATAGTGCATTATAGCATCTTATATTATATATTAATAGCAATATATTATATTATAGATTATAATTCCTGAATAACGTAATTACAGATGAAGAGATAGTTATATGTAGGCATATGAAAAAGTGACTCAACCAGTAGCATAGATCAACCTTCATCCAATGACAGAACAACAAGAACTAAATCTACCCAATCATATAACTCCATTTGCTTAACGATTTTATAAAACCAAATATGGCTTGACCATCATAAATCCTTAACAAATCCATCATTTTGGTTCAAACAAATTTTGTTGAAAGGTTTCGTTCTAGATTGAATAGATGATTTGTCCTTGTGTCCGTGGCATTAGACTATTATAGGATTTGTCTACTCTTGATTTCATAAATGATTTGTCTTTGTGTTATTGGCATTAGACTGTTATAGGATTTGTCTACTTTTGATTTCATAGATGATTTGTCTTTGTGTTATTGGCATTAGATTGATATAAGATTCATCTACTCTTGATCAAGATATAATCACATACATGTATGAGCCTAACATTAATCTAAAATTATTCAGATGTATATATACGGTACTTCTATTTGGCAGTCCAAAATTGTTTTTTATAGAAAATAATGTTTTACATATGATGCCGCAACAAATTGTTGTTGCAATCTGAACTATAGATATAATTAAAAGTTTTGAGAAACTTAAGCAGTCTGTGAACAGCACCACCAAAAGACATCACTAAACTTAATTGTAAAATAATATTATCATATAAGCTAAAGTTTTTTTATTTTAAAAAATATGAGGGCAAATGCTATGATATTTTTTTCAAATAGTAAACACGTATTCAAACATGTATCTGTCACCTAAAACTTGTTTTTTAGTTTATAAACTGTTCTTCTATTTTAAAAAATAACTAGGACACAAACTGCTTAGAGGTAATTGCAATATCCAAACAGTTACCATAAATTATATTGTTCATCTGCTGCCAGCAGCAGCGGTACTTACCCAACAAATGGAATGGATAGTAGTTTTTTGCTCTACGGTGACCACAGGACCAGGGAGCCAAGGAACCTCTCCTTGTTCCAACCCTTCTATACAGCTATGAACAATCATTTAGTATTTTATCACATAGTTATGCTGACTTAGTACAGAAATGAAACTTACTTCATATTTGAGCATGTCATCTAGAAAGAGGTAATTTTTCCCTTCTTCAGATGAGAGCAGCTCATCCATTCGATTCACCTGAAAGGATAGAGTCAGTACTAGTTAACACTCTGTCAACACTAGACAGGCTTGTAATGCTATGTAACTATAAAGAACAAGGGCTGAGTGGGCTAAAAGAGCTGATGGTTGATGTTTGGTCGTACATACTGTTAACAAAGGTCACTGGTTCAAATCCTATGTTCTCCAGTTTCTTTTTACTTTTCCTAATGCAACTCACCACCAATAGCACAGTATCCAAAAAATTAACACGAATAATATAAATTTGTTTAATTCGCCGCAATTTAAATATGGGGTTTTTTGCATGCTGCATAATTTTTTTCGCAAAATAAAGAAATTTTTTATAAGATAATATGCCTAAAAACTGCTATTTCGTGAATCATTTTAATCCAAAAAGGTTTTCAAAACATATTTTATCGATGTAAAAAAGTTTGCAGGTAATATCTAGTTTATAAAGTTTGAGATTATCAAATGTTTGAGATTATCAGATTAGCTAATTAAAAAGTAAGCCTACTATAAACTTGCTTTTCAGATCTAGGTTTGGTAATTTTGTTACAAGAATATGGAGACGGTGTAGGAAAGACAACTTCTCATTAAAACAAGCATCTTCATACTTAAATTATGCCAAGTCTGTTCTACTTCTGTCAGCTCAGGATTAATGATGTATTATTGTATTGATATATTACTACAATAATTAATATATTGATATTAACATATTAACATATCAAGTTAAGTATATATTAAACGTTAATAATATATTGATATTAATATATTAATACAGTCATATAATAATACGGTAGTATATTAATATATTATGGTAGATATTAGTAAATTTGTATTAATAATATTTAACATTAATATATTAATATACTACTTAATTGTATTAATATTTAGCATTAATAATATAATAATATAATATATTTATATTAATATGTTATTGTATTAATAATTCAATAGTATTAATTTCAATGTGTTAGCATTAATAATCTTTTTAATTAATAAAATAATTTATGTCAGCATATAAACATATTGTTATTAATATTTTTTACCTCTTATTGCAAAGTTTTTGTTTTAGTTTACTTTTTAACATAGACTGTAGAAATAATAAAAATATCTTATATCTTAAGACTTGAAAAATAGTTAAGACTGAGAGGACTATACCTTGCTTTCTATATCTCTGCTTGCGAATGATAGAATTGTCCCTAGTACACATAAAAATTTGACTATTTCTTTGTAGGCTCTTGTGTATTTCATTATCTGGACTTTTTCACCACCAGCAATGCTCTCTACAAAAAAAAATCAAGATGAACAAGAAATAATACAATATAATAATGATGATAATAGTGATGATGATAATATGTTAATAATAACTGAAAAAGTTTTATTTTGTGTCATTGAACTAAATTGTAAAAAAGTGACTTCCAGGATTTACTAAATGTAACCAAACTGAACTATTTAGCTGTGAGCCGCTGCCATTTTGAACAAAACTTTAAGTAACCAAAAAGATTGGCAAAATTAATGGAATTTCCATTCGTTTTCACAGAAAAATTGAAAAAAACTTTGGTTAAAAGAAATCCAACTATGAACTAATATTGAGCCGCGGTGTTGGCAACCTTTGAAATATTCCTTAATCTTTTGAATATTAGCTGGATCTGTGTGAAGACTGCTCGACCTTCGGAAAAACGACCTCGACACTTTACCAGGGTCTGGAGCACAAGCTGGTTCTTGCCAATCGTCTTTGACCTCGTCATCGCTGCTGACACCTGTAAAGGTGTAATAAGCAATAGTATAATACGTGTAATAAGCACAACAAATCACTGATTCAAATATTTAACAACTCTGTTTTGTTTAGTTTTAAAAACAATATTTTTTTCAGAAAAAAAAAACAAACAAAAGAAAAGTTTCTTCAAAAGTGACAAACACTTTAAAACAGCTTTGAATCCATCAGATTTTACGCTGTCGGCTTTTGGGCTGTCAG
This sequence comes from Watersipora subatra, assembly GCF_963576615.1. NCBI lineage: Eukaryota > Metazoa > Bryozoa > Gymnolaemata > Cheilostomatida > Watersiporidae > Watersipora > Watersipora subatra. The sequence continues at coordinate 58,938,345 of NC_088713.1, forward strand.
TTTGAATGCTGTCAGCTTTAATGTGTAATAAATTCAGTACACATTTATTTTGCTGATTTCATTGGGTTATTTGGGCTTAGCAGATGTTGATGACAACATCGTGCTGCATTTCATTAAGTGAAATATCAATCTTTCTAGCACTAGTAGAACAATTGGCTGTTAGTCTTGCATGTATGTTATCTTATCTCTTTTGACAAAATAATAAAAGAATTAGCAATAGAATCGTTAAGTGTATTTGCTAGTAACTATCAAATAAAATTCCCACCAGATATGATCAAATTAGCCATTGGCAATGTGCCAGGCTAATGGCAATTGGCAGGCAGCTACATTACTTGCCACGGTTTATAGGCTAAGACTAAGACTATCCAAAGTCGTGTTGGTGCTAAGGCTTAGAACATTGAGTGTTTAACTATTAGTGAGTCTAATTCTTTTTTTGGAAAAATAAATTTGAGGAAGGCTACATAGAGTGCCTCAGTAACTCTTGTTGCATAAATATCTTTTTAATTTAATGCAAATTTTAAATTTTCATTTATCGTTTGCAAAAATAAGCAACAAGGAGAATTGAAATCAGAAAGAAGCTTAAATCCACTCAAGAAGACAGCTGATTGCAAAGAATGCAGAAAACTTAAAGCTTACTGCCTGACCCACGACGCTGCATCGGAAGGCTGTTGGATACAGAATGCTCCCGAGAGGAGGGGAGGGTAATCTCTTGTAAAATATTTCTCGATATTTCCTCAGACGTTTTTCGACTCGATAGTCCTTTTAACTTTTTTTCCTCTGATATTATTTGCGCTGTTCGAGGATGCACGGCCGCTGGAATTGTCTGCTCGACGGCAGATTCAGGCATTTTTTCATGATCATTGTCATTATCGTTATTCAGAGGTTCAACAGTTTCAAATTTTGAGTCGTCCTCCTTTTTTGCCATAGCTTACTATCAGACGTAGTTGAAGCACTTTCTGCTATCAACTTACATTCCAGTACTGCTACAGAAAGAATTAAAAGAATTTAGCAAAATTTTTTACAAATTTCACAATACATACTTGTGATACCAATTCCAAGGTTGCTTTTAAAAGTATGTCAGCCATTTACTATTGACTGGATTATGCAATAATCCAAATATGATAATGATAATCTAAATATATAAATATCCAGCCACTCCTTCTCTTAACCCGCGAGAACAATGTATCAGCTAAAAGAGTTCTTTTTTAAAATGTTAAAGAAGAACATTAAACGTGGAACTGATGTTTAAATGTTTTATTTCGCAGAGTCAGCTAATCCAAAGCAAATCAAATCATTAGTCATTGTGCTGTTTAATTGCTATTAGAAGTTGTAATCACCTCATTAAAATGTTCTATATGTAGGCTGCGCGCTGTTAGCAGTAAAATATGAAACCTTTTTGCTTTTATCAAACTAACGAGTATTTACAGTAATTTAAAGGTCAAACTTGAGGCGGACTAACGAAGTCCAAGAGATGACAACTTCGTAAAAATAAGTTTCACGCTACGTATTTCGTAGTCGGAGTTGTCCAGTTAAAGATTTTTGATGCGTAAATATAATAAGCCACAAAATTTAATTATTATAAATATTTTTAAATTAAAAAAAAAAACAAATGGAACAAAGGCCATATAACATTAATTTGCTAGCCAAAAGGTCATTGTGATAACATCATTGCGGAGTTTTGCCGAAAGGAAAGATGGCTGTTTATACGAAAAATAGGAAGTTGTAAATTTCGTTAAATAAAATATATTTTAAACGAATACTTCAAGGTTAATTATAGTACTGGTTGAGGATATTTTACGCTATCGAGACACGCATTGTGATGATTGGTGAAACCGTCGATTATTTATTTTATAATGGGCATAGGAAGTAGTCAAAGCAAAGATTCCAAGCACAATGCCAAACAGCATCAACATAGCTCAGGAAAAACAGTATCTTCAGGATCAAATCGAGCCAGTGTTCGTGCTCAATCTCTCATTCCACCTTCTTCACCAAGCCTTTTAGCTAATGACATCGGTGAGCCTTTGGTTGATCTAGAAATATATCGAGTTGTTAAGATCACTTGTAATGATGATCTAATATCAGTAGTTTCAAACCATGCATTCTGCGATATTGTGGATATATAATTAATAGGTCGGGATGTGCTTACGATTTACAAACATTAAATAGTAGGAGTTTGTTGTACGTATGTGTAAGTAAGCTTGCAAAACTTTCTTTGCCAAAAAATCACGTTTTTAGACGAAATACAACTAGAACACATCTAAAGCATGATATTTAGCAGTGCAATAAGCAAAAACAGTTTTTTTTCTAATTAGCTAGTAGTAACATTATATAATTTTGAAAATATGATGCACATGTTATGACCGCTTCTTTACGACATTAAAGTATATAAAATATATATTTGCGCTGTGTTTATCACATTGGCTACCTAAAGTTGCAGGGATATTTATATTTGATAAACCTCAGAGTTTTGAATATTTGATAATTTTTTTATCTCAGTCTGCCTCTGCCCATCCTTAAGATGAGGCTATTGCTATACACTTTCTGAGCAGCGTGATTTTTGTCTCTTGTTGATGAGGCGGTCTGCAATTTTCTTCAAGTGATAATCATATTTTTTCACACAACTATTTGAAAATTTTGAACTTATTCTAACTACTTACTACTAACTAGAAAGTCTATTGCAGCTAGCTGCACAATTATTTATTTTCACGCCCGACGCTTAGTTTGACATTGGCATTTGTCTCATCAATCTTGAAAATACGTATTTGTATTGCAAGGTGTTCATGATTTATGTAGTTTAACATGGCTTTTAATTGGTGTAACTTACTAGCCAGTAATATGCATTGACCGTTATTGTCATTGGACTGACTAACAACATTTTCTTGGTTTGTTCATATGACTAGCTGTGCAATGTTAGAACAGGTGGAGAAATACCAACTCTTAAGCACTTTTTGATGTTTACAAATTAATTCAGTCCACTTGCTTTGTTGTCAGTTTGGGAATATTTTATTTCACAAAAGCCAACAATTTAAGTAACTTTATAATAGAGTATAGTTTTGGGTTACCTTCATACAAAATATAAATGTGCTGTCTGTTTATTGGCATGTTAACTTTGAACCCTACAACTCGTAGATCGCCATGTTGAATCAGAGACAAAATGATCTTTTGGCAGCATACACTCATGCTGCCGAAATAGCCGACTGGTCTCACTCATCGTAATAATCAATAATAATCATCAATAGTAAAAAAACTATTGACATTCCCATACTGCAATTGACAAAGTTATGGGGAACAAAGTTGGTGCAAAACTCATTATAATTGTAATATTTACAATGGTTATTATAGTTTATAGGTCATTAGAGACTGTAACAGTAGTGCCCTTTTATGTCTAGCCTTACAGACATTTAATTTAAAGCGCTGGTGGTATGCTTGAGTCCCGTCCTAAGAACCTAATCAGAAGGGTCTCACAAAGTTTAGGATTTCTTTTTTATGATTTCATTGTGTGTAAAACTCATAAGTTTTTTAAAATAGAAAAAAATTAAGCGTGGATTCCAATATGGAGCATTTATTTTCATCATATTTGTATTTTGTCTCCAAAACTTCATTGGCTTACTCTTTTACCGTACTTTTCGGACTATTAGCTGCTATTTTTTTCTGACAATTTGAGCCGTGCGGCTTATATAAAGGTGCGGCTATTCTGTGGCTTTTTCTTTCACCGCTAGGTCGCATTAACCAGAATCTCCGGTTAGTGCGCCTCTAGCGGTGAAAGAAAATACGAAACAATGCCTCACGGTACTGTTCCGTTAGACACTAGGTTAACAAGCGTCGTTTTAAACAGCAAAGTTGCTGCCGCGTTAAAAAGCACCATCCTGAGTTCTGCGGCCTATACAAATGTGCGGCCTATGTATTGTTTTAGTATCGGTTTTTGGAAAATAAAGCAGATGTCACTTATATAGGGAGCAGTTTATAGTTTGAAAAGTACTGTACTAATCAGGCTCAGCATAATAAACATCTCCCATTTAGTGAAAGTCGTCTCAAACTTGTCTTATCTTTGAACGATAAACTTGATTATAACACCTAAAATGGTTACACTGTTGTGTTAAAACGGTTTCCGTTCTGATTATCGAAGTAAAAAAACACTTATTTGGTCGCTAATTTGGTCAATTTCTTATCATAGTGCAAGTTGGTGAACCCTGAAATAGTTGCTATGTTGGCTGACCTCCGAGATGAAATAGTTTACTTTTATAGAGCTTGTGAATATGAAAAGTCGGCACAATAGTAATTTTAGGTGTTTTGGAGCTCTAATTGACCTGCTATTTGCTTTAACAAACCAGCCATAACCATTGAAATCACCTTTAGTAAAGGTTATAGTTTATCTTTGTATATATTTTTATGTAATATAGAACTTGGACTAGAATTCATTTGACAATTTTATAACGAAGTTTTATTTTGAACAATTACTCCACTCATTAGTGTATCCTTCTTTTTTTCGTGACGTAATTTTATCGTTGTCGGCCATCTTTATAGACAGTTTTATCGTTAAAAACACGAAGCTTTTGCAATAAATATTTGAAAATGATGCTTTTGTTAGTAATTTTTTTATTATAGTATCAAAACAACACCAAAAAGTACTATTAAATAAAAGAAAAATGATCGTTTTCTACACATATGGCAGCTTTTTCGTGAATGAGCGCATGGGCGTAAAAAAAATGATGACGTAAAAAAAATGATGGATTGTTTTTATAGCTTTGAATTTTACTTCATCCTATGTATGTTTAGTCATAGAATTACTTTTGAACAAAGGTCTAGGATAACTACTTGCGCTTATAATATATAGGTTGTGTATTAACTCTGAATCAGTCAGAATCAGGTAATTAATTTTGAAGTGTCCCTGTCTTAACCAATTTGTGATGCATTGATTATAATTCGCTGGAACTTGAAGATAAGAGGCTGTTTTCTATTGAAGTCTAGTAAAAAGTCCATAGATAGAGTTTATTCATGACACCAGGTTACCACTCCCTCGGAATGCTTGGTTAAGCTAGTAAGATGATTGCACTATGAGTATCTACCATACCAGGACTTGCAAATCACTTATAAACAGACGTTTGAAACTGTCAAGTCATGTAATATCACCTCAGTAGTTCAGTTCAACTGTGTGAAACTTCTCTTGTTTACTATTTCTCGCAATAATATTTGTTTACAGTTGGGGACGGTCAAATAAACATCGTTATCAGACGGGTATAATCCTTGACAGATTCAAGCTGTCAAATCATACACTGTTACAATCATATGTAACTTCCAGATACATGTAGGAAGTTTTCGGGGCATGTCTGACTCATTGTTTTAGAGTCGCAGTTAGAGTTATTAGTTAGAGTTGCAGACGAACATTCATTGCGTTTTAAAGACATTCTTGATGCAAGTCATTGCTTTTTAAAATAAATATTTGGAAGAAGGTTTTCATGCAGCCGGAAAAAGGCTGTCGGTAGCCAAATTTCATAAATTCCTGTCACACTGAAACCTAACTAGTCTCACAAACTGTCCAATACATTTCACTTACCTGTTACATTCTCTGCTTGTTACATTCTCTGCTTGTTATATTCTCTGCTTGTTATATTCTCTGTTTGTTAATCTCTATTTATTTACAATTTCAAAACACTTCCATGTTTTTAATAGTTTTTTAAAGTTTTAGTTTTAGATTAAAGTTACATTATACGGATTTCTTTTATTGAAAGTTAAAAGGCCCATTTATGACACCTGTAGAAATCACACCAGCCAGTCTTGGATGCAAACATAATCTCGCTTCCGTCGGTTAAAATTTTTAACGACTTTTTAGTCATTCGGTGATGAACTCGTTTTTCAGAAATTTTCTTTGAGGAATTATCATCAATTTTCACATTTCTATGCATAAGAGGTCATCATCAAGGACAAGTATTCAAAGCATGTAATCTCAGCGAGGATGCATAGTCCGCATCAGTTACTACGACTAATGCCAGCTCAACTGGGTTATCTCATATAATCCTCTTTCGTGTCACCATGTTTGCGCACAGTAGTTGTTTCCCCTTGTTAAATTATTATAAACTTGGTCGCTTGCATATTTCTACTCGCCCACAATTCTGAAATTGTATATAGCATATAAAAAAATTCTCAACTTTCAAACTTTGAGTCCCAAGAGAAAAGTATCTTCTTATCCCTTCATGCTAGCTGTTACACTGTCTGTGATTGCATATGACCTCTAATTCAGTTTTCATTTCACTATTTGCTTCAGTGTTTCATCAGCTTCAACAGCTGTTGAACTTCCTGTTATAATGTCCTTTCTCGTAGGTCATGCTTATTATATGCAGAAAGTGGTGTTAGCTATCTCCTGCTGCTATGCCAATGCATTTGTTGACATTAAAATGGCATTTAATGGCAGCTACCCGATTGACCACACGTTTGTGGAGTGGATGCAATAGCTTATAGGTTTTAAATGCAGTACAGATCTTGTATGTCTACGAGTGCTCATTTTCAACTTTCCGGTTAGATTTGTGGTTGGTATCAGAGCGGCATATCCATGGCCTCTGTTTTTGCTGTTAGTTGGTTCAAGGAAGTAGTCGCTAGTTATTTCAGTGTTATTATGCAGGTGATATGATGGAGGTCGTCCATAGTACACCGTAATGGCTGTAGAGATTCATCCTTTTGTTTAACAATATTTCTCAGCGGCCCCTGCTTATTCTTCCTTTGATTTGAAATGTTATTGTGCTGTTGTGTTTAATGCGATCAGATGCACTGAGTCATGCTTGTCTGGCATTGTGCATTCTACGCTCTATCATCTGTTAAAACATCATTAAGGGCTGGTCACAGGATAAAAATGATAACAGTCCATAATTCACGATTCTTCCTGTCTGCAGATAGCTTGAGTCTACAGACACCTAGCCACAATTCTCGGATCGGAACCTTTCATGCAGAGAGCCCATTTCTGGCAAAATGGAACTCTCGGGAAAACTTGCTACAACAGGGTACGGCTCCAGACGACCCGAGTCTATTTGTTGCGCTGTACGATTTTCAGGCTGGAGGAGACAACCAGCTCTCTATAGAAAAAGGTAACGAGTTGCTCTATAGCTGGAATATTAAAGCAGCTTTCGTGCAACTACCTTCTATAGCGGATGTCTTCGTAAGTACTTCAATTGTTTGAAGTAACTGTTAGACTGAGATCTGTGAAGGAGAATCATATCCTTAGTTCATATCTTGTTCCAATCTCTGTGCAGAAATTTAGGAAGTGTATACAGTCATACTTCAACTTACGAGCTTAATGCGTTCCGAGACTGAGCTCGTACGTTAATTTACTCGCATGTTGGTGCAATTTATTTATATATAGAACAATTAAATATATATTGATTGGTTTCCATACTCTAAAAAAGCAAATAAAACACTCAAAACAAGATATTGTAACAGAAAGAACATGTTGGTTGTTGTCATAATTTACCACATGCTTTCAAAAAGCAACAATTAAAAAATGATACAAGGAAATGTGATTAATTAAAATGTAAAATTAAATACATACAATAGCAGCTAACGCTAGCATTTGCCAGGGAGGGAGATATAAGTTATCCTTCATTACAACAGTTGACTTTGATAAATTTGGATTGTATCAATGTCTTAAAAGACAAACTCAGAAGCAAACCTAAAAGTAAACCTAAAAGCAAACTTTCATTTTTAACTTAACGTAATTAAAATTTCTTTAACGTTCGTAGTTGGAAGTTTCTCGGTGGTTAGCTAATTTTTTCCTTTGTTTCGCTTTCATGGCTAGTCGGCCGTTTTAAGATAAATCTATCTAAATACGTTCGCCTTTGTCGCCCTTTCAACATGTTGCGATTAGGACGAACACAGGTGTCGTCACAAATGATTAATGCACCACCACTAGCCAACTTGTCCGAATGTCTATTTTTTTAGTTTTGATAGATAGCACCGGCCTTTTCACGTAGCATCGTTTCAGTTACGCTGTCACCGGCCAATTGTTTATCTTTTATCCAATGCCTGAGCAGTCTCTCCATCAGCGGTCGCGAAGATCGCTGCGCCATTCAGAAACTATGGTTAGTCCTTTGGCGAACTAAATGCCCTGAATATAATCCTTCTGTTTGATAATTGTGGATGTATTTCTGTCATATTGCTGAGCTAGCTCAATCACGCATACACATTTCGCATATTTTCGATAATTTTCCGTTTAATATCAACTGTTATCATTTGCTTTTTTCTTTGTATTATCTTTCATTTTACTGGCAAACTTTCGGTCAACGCAGAGTACTTTTAATTCACATAATTCTGCACTGAAACTCGCGCACAAAAACACGGTACAAAGGTATAACCTGAGCAGTTGAAAAATACAGTGTGATGCTGTTTTCATAAAACACCTTCGGCATACTTGGCAACTGACTCACGCGCTCGTATCTCAAACATGGCTCGTATGTTAGTGCTAAAACTTGCTTAAAAGCTGGCTCGTATCTCAAGTTTCTCGTACGTTGGAGCACTCGTAAGTTGAAGTATTACTGTATGTCGTTTAAGCGACGGTTAGTCATAGATATTTCCTTCCTTTCGCAGTATCTTCATTTTCTCTCTACTTCATGCTATCTGATGGCATAGAAATATTCCTATTTGATACTTACTAGATATGGAAAACTTAAGGAATAGTCACAAGAAGACGATTCCAATGCATTATTTTCACATGAGCAATAATTTTGTGTATGTGTCGACAGCATGTGTCAGCCCATCTCGTCATCATACAGTGTTAGCTGCTCTTATTGGTCAATATACGACTTGCAACTCTGTTACTACTTTTTTGATTGCATTGTGCGTTCAGCTCAGTTTTAAGACTCAAGCACACCACTTTTTTACCTATGCGGTCATACCTTATTCCTTTGTTCTGTTCAGCTGCACATCTTAGCTGTTGTATGAGGCTTGTATAAAATAGTAAGTTGTTATAAAATAGCTGTTTTAGGCGTTGTGGGAGGGATTTCGGCGAATAGCATACCGGCATCTTCGTTATCCCGACGTATTCAGTACACCAACCGCCAAATTTGATATAAATTGATATAATATTTATTATTTGTATACTATATTTAATATTTGTATATTATAATTATCATTTATATATTATATTTATTACATATTGTATTTATTATTCATACGTTACTTTTGTTTTTTATAATTTTTGTTTCTTATTTATTAAAATTATTGTAAATATGCCTCTTAGAATAACAAGTTTTTTTGCATGTATGTTAACGATGGATAGGTTAAGCTTGCTTTTTATGGTCAGAACTCGGAAATATGAAAGGGTTTGATCACAAAGCAAAAGGATACAGGCATAATTCAACATTTGAAAACGGAAGGTTTTTCATAATTTTTTCTAGACACTTTTTGTATGTTTTGACACTTCTAGCTGTGGATTTGATGGATTCTTACATAGTAGTTCATATAATGATAAAAATGATTCATTATTACATGTTTGTTTAGCATATGATATTGGGTAGCATTAACCCTTTGAACCCTGGCCGTGCTTGTCAATGCGTGTCAGTAACCCTGGCCAATTTGTCCAACGATCCAAAGTTTTTAAACTTTTATTAAATATATCTAAATGGGCTCATAATACAATGTTATGTGGTAAAACACCAGTAAAAAAGTCGGGCAATCCACAGCAAATGTCATCAAACAGAAAAAAAACAGTACTTCACCCTTATTCTGGCTAAAGTTGTGAAAGTACGATTTAAAAAAAACTCGTTAAACACATTTACAGTAGTATCATATCTATCGAGCACATGTTCATCATCATTTCATGACTCAAAATATACTGGAAAATTATAAATGGTAGGCCTGTCATAAAATTCTTTATTTGCATCACAATCATTTATAACCTACGAACCAATCGTGTCGATTTTTTCGCGATATCGTTCTAATAGAATTTGTTTTTATAACGAAGGAAGTAGACAAAAATATTAAAAAATGGTTAGAAATGGAAGGGAGATTTCTGGTCTAACATCCTGTGCAAAAAAATTAATTTGATTAGTTTACGCTGTTACTTAGAAACAGCTTTTGTAAACAGAGCCATGTGAATGCTGGAAAACCGGAAAATGCCGGAAGGCCGGCCGTTTCAGGTTCAAAGGGTTAAGGGTGTATTCTCATAGTACATACATGTAATGAACAGCATTAAACGTTTTAGTCGTACTAAAGCGTTTCAGTAACACTCCCATATGATTCATGTACCTGAGTTCTTGCGCACAGCTTACTTAAGCTTGTTAGATTGAATAGCGAATCACTCACTATTATGTATGTCTCTCAGGCATTATGGCAATTTCAAACAATGACAAACAAATCTGAATTTGGAGATAAAGCAATGATAACTCATTGTCAATCACATTAGGTATTTAGCTATCAGATATGATATCAGTATGATAGGCAGTCAAAGTACATAATCCTACATACGCTCAGCATTTCGGTCAAACGGTTAACAAGTAATCCACAAGGCATATCCTCCATATTCACAAATTGCGTAGACCTTGTCTTTTGCTCAATTTAGCACATGCTGTACGTCTCCTTCTAACCATTAGCCTGTGGACCAGAATAAAAGTCAATGCAGAGTGGATTACACATATGAGGCACATTTGCGTGTCCGCTCACTGCTACTACAGAACAACTTATAATAATGCTTGTAGTATAATTTTTTTGTATATTTATGCATTTTAATTATTTTGTTTTGCATTTTTTAGTTGTTTTTCAGATTTTATTTTCCAACTTAGATTCAGCAAACTATTTTCATAAAGCAGCGAGGCGGGTTATCATCGATATCATGAATCAATTTTTTTACGTGGGTTTCGACCTTGAAGGGTGGTCATTGTAAGAATGCGCCAACATGAATATCAATGATGTAAATGCAGGGGCAGTCGCCGTGTAGGGCTTGAGGTATTTTTTCAGTTATCAAATCCATAAAAGTCTGAACTTTCATCCTTGTAAACTGCCATAGAATCAAGTTATAGAATCAATCTGGAAAAAGTTGTAAAATTTGTCAGATGGCTTTTAATATTTGACAAGATGGTTCCTTGTTTTGACGTCACACTCTGTGTTTATGAACGTCTAGACAATAATTGTGGCGGCCATGTCAGTATGGCATACTTCCTCTAATTCTATGATTTTATTTTTCTAGTTTTGCTTTTGTTGTAACATTTATTGAATTTATTTATTTAAACATTTATTTATTGGTAGAAACACCTTTTTGCATGTGTGCAACCTGCCTGCCATATTCATTGCTCTGTGACGGCTGCAGATGTTTTTTGACACATTGGGTTAATATTTTAAACATGACTTTCTTTTATAATTTTTTTAACGATTAATCATTTACTAACGTTTCGATCCATTTTTTGCCAATAAGCTGTTGCAATATCGATTTGTGGCTATATTTTTGTCGATCTTCAATTGGTTTGGTTCAAACCTTTGTCTACCAAATTTTCAGCAAAAGTCATGCTAGGCAGAAAGCCCAGACATGAGGTCGTACATGATATTACCTCTGATGGGAAGTTATCTTCTTATTGCAGGCAGTCAAATGGTGATGTTGGGATACAACGACTCGGAGGAGTGGTGTGAAGTGCGAAAGGGAAATGGAGAGAGTGGTTGGGTGCCAAGCAACTACATAGCACCCGTCAACAGCCTCGATAAATTCTCATGGTACACAGGCTTCACATTTGTTACTGTCGTTGCTCCCTCCCTATATACGTAGTGGGCATTCAACGCTATATATGTGCTTTCTCATGGTTATCATTTGTGTCGCATGTCTCTTTATGTTCAACCTACAGGTACCATGGCCCCATATCGAGAAACGCTGCCGAATATCTCCTCAGTAGTGGAATCAATGGCAGCTTCCTTGTTCGAGAGAGCGAGAGCAGTCCGGGCCAGTGCTCTATATCATTGAGATTTGAGGGACGAGTGTTTCACTACCGTATCAATGATGACAACGATGGCAGAAAGTAAGGCTAACTGTCCCACTTCCTCTTCAGTGACCAGTTATTATATCCACTTTATGACCTTGTGTATACATTTACTTATTCGCATGACCTTGTGTAATCAGTTGCAGTGTGCATGACCTTGTGACCTTTGTTGATTCAATTGATCTTATCTCACTCTTGGAAATTATTCTGCATGTCTGGTTTTACTAGAGTTTCACAATATGCAATTTGAATGTTTGATAGTGATTTTGAAGGTAGACGATTTGAAAATCCCACCATTTATAGAGATTTTGCTAATCATATAAAATAGCATAATATTTTAATGGCGATTTATCTCACGCTTGTCAATTTTCAGAGTGAGCGATACTGGAACTAAGTCTAGGCCTTCTAAGCTTCTACATGTAATAAGATCATTTCATGGCCTTCCACTCATACAGGCATTCACGAAATAAATGTTTCTATTTATCATGAACACAAAACAGTTTCTTAAGTTAAAATATATCAATAAATTTTTTTTTTAAATTGCAAGTTTTTTTACATAACAATATCGTGATATATTACGAATCGTCTGTAAATAGACGTTTCACAATTTGATATGGCAAATTTACAATATCTAATCAAATTGTTTGATGATTTTTCGAAATCGTGAAGCTCTAAATTTTACTTGTGTCCGTTTCTGTTGTGTTGGGCTTTGTCGCAATATCAAAAGAGTGCATCTACATTGACGAAAAAATGTAAAAGTGGATTGTAAAAGTGGACTGCTAGCCGATACTGTTCTGTTACTAAGATTCTGTTACTTGTTCCGTTTACTAAGATATACACTATGTTTCCATGAAGCGGGTAATCCGCAAGTTTGTGTTATGGGCAAAATGGAAATGATAAGAATCCACGAGTTGTATTACTCGCAGGTTTTTATCGGATGTTCCATGTCTGCGAAAGTTGGAAATAAATGTGAATTATGCAAAGTGGGTGATGGTATTAGTGATGGTAACATTTTGTGTTGCTAAAATCTGGCATCATTTAATCATGTCAATCAAGAAAAATCATAATTACAGCTTTTTATTTTTTAATCTGACTAAAAGAGCTGCAGCTTAATTAAAAATGCAAACCTATTCTCTCATGAATAGCTCGCAAACAGAAGAAAATGCTGCACTGTCTATTCCATTTTAAACGTTTTCCGCGTTTCAGTCTTTCCTATTTCAACTCGATGAGGCAGGCGTGCCCCGCTATGATATATGGAGTAGAGTTCCTTATTATTTCTAGCAAAGCAACGCATTAAGCCGAAACATGCAAATGCACATTGAAACGCATGTATAATATGGTAACTCAATGGGTGCACAACTCCAAATTTGCATCATTCACATAATGGAAACAGTGATAGTGTGTAATGTCTTGAATATTGTATAACATATGAGGAGTTCATTTCCAAAACCAGTTATTTCCATTTTTGGCACTTTTTGACTTTTTAATCTTAAATTATACTCTAATAATATGAGTACCTTGTTCAATGGAGTTTTTGTTCCTAAACTAATTATTTTTCATACATTTCACCCACTAAAATCTTGGTTTTGTTCCAAAACCAGTTATTTCCTATTGGGTTTCATTCCAAAAGCAGTTATTTTTGTGCTTTCTTTTCAATTGGTTGTTGTAAAACTAGGTCAACTTTTTGATTCATTGACTTAGTTATGCAAGCTATCTCTCCACTGCCTGTGCTTTCATGATGGATGCATCTTTAGCAAGTAATTATACTGTAGCAATATTAAATGACTTTTTGGAAGAACCTGTGCCAATAACCCGACCTGCTAAAAAGAACAAAGAGAATGTAGAAGGTAATTAATTTAAACCTTTTACTGTTAAATTGGCTTGAAACCAAAATTTAACCAAATTGCAGAAGGCAAAGAAAAATTAAACAATCCCATCAAACACAATGCATGTTTGTTTGTGTTTAGTACAAAAGTTAACTGGTGCTAGTAGTAGTAATCTACTACTATTTTTGCCATTGCCTCTTTCGCAAGCCAATGTATCGGCTTGCACAGTAATATAAGTACAGACCATAAGTCGATGGATCGCCTTATTAATAGGGTGTCACTTTTCTTTTCATTACAAGACCCAAACATTAGCTAGACTAATCAAATGATGTCTTAAACAACTTTACTGCCAATCATGTGCAACCAATAAAAAAAATTTTGGCTTAACAATTTCATTTTTAATTATTTTTCAAAACGGCTAAACCAGATTGTTATTTTCATAGATATAAGAAACACACCCCGTTTGTTCAATGCAAAAAAAAGTTGTGAGAGTGAGATTTACTAAACAATTTTATACATATCTTGTAGAGAATTTCTTTCTAAATAAGATGCGTTTTACAGTAAAACGATATACGGTATGTTTTTATTTTCGAGATATTATTGTATATAACATGTTAGGTCACCGCTTGTAACTAGTGCGCATTAATTATTAGTTCACCTAAAGCTGTGGTTAAAGTCAGACTATTATCTAAGACTTATTGTTTAAATCACGGGTTGCTGATTCTTTCATGTCAAAAGCAGTTATTTCAGGAAATAACTGCTTTTGAAAAAAAATGCAGAAGTCTTGGCTGTTTACCATGGTTCTTGACAAAATTGTTCAACAAAAAGAAAGTATAAGCTTGCTTTGTCATTTTTCTTGAAAATTATCTAAAAAATATGCCAATTATATTGAACAATATTGAGTATACAAAATTTTCTTGTTTGTGAAAAATGCTAAAATCGGAAATAACTGGTTTTTGAAATGAACTCCTCATAAAATGAACACCGTTCGCTTATGTGTGTAAAATGTGCAAGTGTGTAAAATGGAAATGGTAAAAATCCACGAGTCTTGTTACTTGCAGATTTTTTTCGGATGTTTCATGCTTGCAAAAGACGGAAACGGCACTTGTGAATGATGTGCAAGAAACTGTCGCACTGTCTATTCCATTTTAAACATTTTCCACGTTTCAGTTTTTCCTATTCCAAATTGATGAGACAGGAGTGCACCGCAATGACATCTGGAGTAGAATTCCTCATCTTTTTTAACAAAGCGGCACATTAATCTACAATATGCAAGTGCCCATTGTCAAACTTATCGCACTGTAACTCTATGGGCGCACAACTCCAAATTTGCATCATTCACATAATAAAAACAGTGATAGTGTGTAATGTCTTAAATATTGTATAACATATAATGAACACCATTTACTGCTACTATTCCAGTTTAGCAAGTCTTGTGTAATCCTTGTGTTGTCGACAAGCTCATGAGTTCATCAATTTGGATAGAGTGAAATGTTGCCATTTTTAAAACAGTATTATTTTGGTCATTCAGGTTTGTCACCCCTGAGCATAAGTTCAGCACTTTAGCCGAGCTAGTTCATCATCACAGTACGATGCAGGACGGGTTGGTAACCACCCTGCTGTACCCGGCTCCTAAGGAAAGTAAGCCCACGGTCTATGGCGTCAGTCCAAAGGAGGACAAGTGGGAGGTGAGCATGTTTATCCGCGTGCCACTTTTGTCTGTGCGTCACTCTTCCGTCTTGCTTAAGTCTCCGACTTATTACTAATCACTTTTATTACTAATCACTCTTCCGTCTTGATTTTACTTATTACCATTACACTGGCAGCCCCGAGTGCTGTGAGATATCATCAGGTGTAATAACTATAAGCATAATTATTCTAAAGTGCCACAAGGTGTTAGAGCGGCGTAGCTGGTAATCTGCCTGGCTGATAGACCGAATTTCCCAGTTTTATTCCCTTAACACACTTAGTGTGGTTTAGACAGACACGGCTCTTATTATAGTAAAGACTAGATGAATGCACGGTGTTGCACGGGTATTAAACAAGTCTCTGCGCAGAAAATTTTTTATTTAACTTATGGAGGAGGGTAGGGCACGTTGCAACAAAAACTGAATTTTTGGCCGTAACATTTGGAATATACAATAGATAATCACAAAGAATGCAGAAATGTTTTACAAATGGATGCCAAATGCCAATTCTGCTGGTTGTATACTTTGGGAAATATCACAAAAGTACTAATTGCATAATTGGTGTGTCAACGTGCCCCAGTAGGGGCTACGTTGAAGCACCCTATGTGGCATATTGAAACACCCTGTGTGGCATATTGAAACACCCCGTGTGGCACATTGAAACACCCTATGTTGCACGTTGAAACACCCCGTGTGGCACGTTGAAGCGTCTTTGATTTTCATGATGAATTTTAGTTTTAGAATTGTTTTCTTGAATTTTATTTTTTGCCAAAAAATTCAAATTTCCACTAATTATTTGAGCAAGAAAAACTTGAAAAGAGTTAGCTATGAACTTCAAAATACTGTGTACAGCAATCATGCCAAACAATCTTACTCAGTACAACAAAACATATGTACATGTTGGTCTAAAGATCAAACTTTTCTTTATGTTAGCATTTGCAGTCATGACATGAATATTTTCCAGAAATTTAGGGGTTCATCGTGATGATTAACTTTTAGCTATGTCATCGAGGTTTGTTCCAACCTGCTCGAGCTGTTCCCTTTAGAAAAATCGAGTGGCAAGTTGAGACATGTTGCAACTTGCCCCTCTATTTTTATCATTAAAGCATGTTGCAACTTGTTCTCATTCCCTTTGTGTTTCAACCTCCCCTCCCCAAATGATTCTGAGCAACCAAAATGGTTATCCGATCTCAGGATCATGTAATATCATGAAGTTGGTGAGTGAATTGTGAAAATAACATGTCTATAGCTGCCTCCACTGACTTTTGTTAACATGGGATGATGTACAAAGAATATATGCAATTCTTTAAATTTGGATATAAAATAAAAAGGCAAAAAATTACCAATAAATTTTACAAAATCACGGCTTACCTGAATTGCTGTTCTTTTTATTTCATGCAATCAGGATATCTTATAAGATGATCTAGAAAGCGCTTTAGATATTGAAGTAAGAATTCAAAATGATGTAAACAAGCAAGAAATTTGAGGTGTGTTTCAACGTGCCCCATGTTGCAATGTGCCCACTCTCCCCTACAACAATTGCCATTTTAACTTTTGAACTTCATATCGTGAAAAGTGTTTTTGTGTAGTTCAAATAAATTAGGAGAAAAAAGCAAACAATGAGTACATGGAAGTGTGTGTATGTAAAGGTTACTGTTGCAGCAGAAGCTCATTGTATTCAAGGTTTTGATGGGTGATACTGATACCTCTCAGTACTGGTACAAATGAGGTATAAGACTGTCTTTGTCTGGTACTTTGTCTGACTGAACAGAGAGAGAGAATGTAGAGGCAATTTTACTCCAGATAGCACAATCGCCCATGTGAAAAGCATTGAGCTTTTACAGATTTATCCAAACCGAAAATAGGAGTGTAACGGCGCATTTGAAATTGAAACGGCACATTTGAAAATTACAAATTAAAAAACAAGTAATGGTAAAAAATTTGCTTTTTAAAAAAATTCAAAAAATAACAAACGCGAAAGGTAATATTAATATCATATCAGTAAAAAGTACACATTTACCATGTGCAATCGCGAAAAGGATATACAGTACTTCGATATATGCTTTTCAAAGTATGTCCATATGTATGCATTCCGGCTATAGCTATTAAAATCTTGGAATAAATAATACGTATGGAAGAAGATTTGATTCTGCTGTTGGCCATTCCCTACCATTCAGACCTACCGCCGGTCCCTACCGCCGGTCCCTACCGCCGGACCCTACCGCCGGACCCTACCGCCGGACCCTACCGCCGGTCCCTACCGCCGGTTCCAGACCCTATCGTTGGCCAGTCCAACACCCTACCCAATAGTCCACAGATAATGAGTTGATAGCTAGCCGATATAAGTCGCTATATGGGAGCACATACCCAATGGCTTTGCATACCACGCAGGATGATTGCTTAAGTAAGTGATTGTCATTAGTTAGCTTACTAAAAAATTCTATTGGCAATCTGCCAGGCTAATAGCAAGGGGCAGGCAACTCTCATTACTTCTCATTGTTTATAAGCGGATTTTTAATACTTGGGCAACGCCGGGAAGCACAGCTAGCATATATAAGAGCGATGGAAATGATAAGAACGCCTTAACCTTGTGGTTACACGCGCTTGTTAGTAAACTTGTGGTTTGAATGGTGCGAATTCAAATCCAGTACGATGATGGTTTTTCATTGCTAAAACTTTACCTCATACAAATATTGACATTTATATATAGACTGAGATTATTACAGTTTTAATGTATGTGCTGATGCTGTAATAACTATCATAAATGGAGCATTTCACTTGCAGCTATCAACAATGATCAATGTTGTATTCAGTGTCTAAAGAATCTTTTTAAGCTTCCAATAAGGGTAATCTTATTTGGATTTGTCTCCCTTGAACTGTATGATGCGCGATGCTATTTTCCATCAATGCCGATGATGCATTTGTATTGCTGTCTAGGCAATAGCTGATATCATCTTGGATATCTGCAGAAATTATAAAAACCCACCGTTCCCGTTGTTCTAGATAAGCTACTTGTATAAACTAGCATTTCAATGCTCTCTTTCATTTCGTTAGAAATACATGAAGTATTAAGTTTAAAGTTTGGCTTATGGGCAAAATATTTCAAAAGGTTACAACGTCGGCATGACAATTTTTACTTATAGTAACGAAGCAAAACAGGCCTGAAGTATTTAGCACCTAGGCTTGGATATGTGCAATATTAATGTTGGCGATATTCTGTGTTGTCAAAAGCTAGGATCATTCAATCAAGTTAAATCATTATTACTGTTTTTTGTTTTCTAGTCTGACAAAAAAGCTGCAGCTTAATTAAAAATGCAAGCCTATTCTCTTGTGAATAGCTCGCAAGCAGCGATATGGTAGATGGTACGATACAAACGTTTAACTTAATTCAACGAAAAGAAAATACATTTTGCAACAATAGATTTTAATATTTCTGACCATCAACCAGTTTTTGCATCAATTGAGTTTAAAATCAAAATTCCCAAGCGTTCAAATTTATCCATTTTCATTATTGACTATGATCAGCTAGCAATCAAGCTTGCTGAACAAGATTGGCGGGCGATAATGGATTGCTCTGATGTTAACAAAAGCTTTGAATCCTTTTCTTTGTCGTTCCAAAATTTAATAAAAATAGCTGGGAAGAAAAAATTAATTTCCACAAATCAGAAAAAGCTCAACTTTTTAAAACCTTGGATGAATCACCATCTACTTAAACAGATAAATAAGCGAAGAAAATTGCACATTAAATGCAAAAAAGAACCTTTCAATACTTCGCTCCACACCTCTTACCACAGTTTCAGAAATTTAGTCACAAATGAAATTAAAACTGCGAAGACTAAATTCTATAAAAAAGAATTTGATAAATGTAAAAATAATCAAAACGAAAAGTGGAAATTCATAAACAGATTGTTAAATAGAGACTCTAAAAATTCAGATAGCCCAACGAGCATAAACAAAGATGGAAAACTCCTAACAGACTCGCAAGATATAGCTGAGACCTTAAATGATCATTTCGTAAATGTTGGTAATAAACTGGCCAATGAGTTGCCACTTTCCGATATTCACTTTTCTAAATTTATGGACAACTGTGTAAATGATATTGATTTTAGCTTCCAGATAATTGACCCCTACCAAACACTGCAAATAATTGATTCTTTCAGTCTTCCTAAAGCAACCGGCTATGATAGGATTTCTCTCCGTGCAATAAAAGAAAATAAACTAGTCCTAATTCCAGTTTTAACACATCTTATAAATCTTGTTATACAACAATCTAATTTCCCAAATTGTTTAAAAATAGCTCGCGTGACTCCATTATTTAAAAAAGGAAATAGAACAGATCCATCTAATTACCGGCCCATTTCCATTCTTCCTGCTTTATCAAAAATTTTAGAGAAATGTTTGTCTTTGCAAATACGGGATTTTTTAGAAACCAATAACATCTTGTCGCCTAAACAATTTGGTTTTAGAAAAGGTAAAAGCACCACTACAGCAATAAACAGTCTAATGGAATTTTTATATACTAATTTAGATCAAAGTAATATAACTCAGGGCGTATTTTTGGATTTTTCAAAGGCATTCGATACGATTAATCACAAAATTTTAATTGACAAACTTTTTTACTACAATTTTAGTGTAAAGTCTTCCTCTCTTATTCAAAGTTATCTCCAAAATAGATTTCAATTTACCAAAACAGATACTGATTGTTCGCAAATGAGGGCAATTACGATTGGTGTCCCACAAGGATCAATTTTAGGACCCCTCTTATTTTTAATTTTTATAAATGACTTAGTAAATGCTGCACCTGCTTTGGATTGTATTTTATTCGCAGATGACACCAATATATTTTCAACAGATAATTCTAAACTCCAAGAGGAATTAAATATTATTAATGAATGGTGCCTATCAAACAGACTCATTTTAAACAACAGTAAAACATTTCAAGTAGTTTTCAAAAATCCGTCTAAAAACACTCAAAATTATAATCTAAGCCTTTCTTTAAACAATTCTCAACTACAAATCAAAGATTCGACTCAATTTTTAGGTATCACGTTAGACAACAACTTGACTTTTAAAAAACACATCCAAAGTCTCATCAAAAAACTTAATTACATATTACTAATATTACGTTTCATTCGCCCCTACCTAGACAAATCAACCATGATCAATTTGTACTACAGTTTTTTCTATTCTCTTTTAATTTATGGAATCGAGTTTTGGGGCCACGGCAACAAAACTGATTTAAACAAACTTTTAATCATGCAAAAAAAGGCAATCAGAATAATACTCAATTTTAAACCAAATCAAACAGTTTCCAAAAATTTTTAAATTTTAAAAATAATGCCAATTGAAATTTTATTCCAGTATCGCCTGCTAATGTTTTTAACAAATTCTTTCCCCATGGAAGAGTTGCAAGATTTTATGATAGATCATTGTCAAGATACCCGTTTAAAAAGTAAAAATCAATTAAAGTTGAAAAAGTGTTTGTCTTCTAAGGGACAGAGATCGATATTTTTTAGTGCAATGAAATTATATAATAAATTTTTGAGTGATTGTGCGGGCTCTGCTCCGGGTCAGCTGAAGGCGAAGTTGGTAGAGCGCCTGTGGGCGTCCTGGGACTGTCCTTCCTGACTCTGGTGCTCCGGAGTGTGCGCTTATCGCTGATTCTGTTTCTTTTCCTACTGCTTGCTGGGGCTGCCTTGACTCTAGCCTCTGGCTATCTGGCATGTCCTATTGCTACTCTGTGTATTTTTTTACTCATATTGTCATGTTATTATTACGCAATAAAAATCAAATCAAAAACACAAATAGATTAAGGCTCAGTGTTTTTGCCTCAAACAAACATGTTTGACAGGTGTTCATAGCCGCAGATTTGTAGCACTTTTTATCCCTATTTTGTGTTCGTTTGTTTGGGGTTTGAAAAAGTCTGACTTTTGGGTCATTGCCATCAGCTCACAACATTTAGTATTATATGAAATGTCTTGTGGACATGGTTGTTACTAACATATATCTGTCAGCATGTCAGCATCTTTCAACAAATGATTTTTTCTAAATTAAAACAAACAATGTAGGGCAATTGTCACCCTTTGAATCAAATCTGTTGTAAATTTATAATGATTCTCATCTCATAGTTTGTCATATTTGTAGATTGAGCGCACAGACATCCAAATGAAGCATCGGTTGGGTGGTGGACAGTATGGCGATGTCTATGAGGCTTTCTGGATGAAATACAATAGGACGGTCGCTGTTAAGACTTTAAGAGAAGAACACATGAACATCGCTGACTTCCTTGCTGAGGCTGGAGTGATGAAACGCATGAAACATCCTAATCTTGTGCAGCTA
Source organism: Watersipora subatra (assembly GCF_963576615.1). Lineage (NCBI taxonomy): Eukaryota > Metazoa > Bryozoa > Gymnolaemata > Cheilostomatida > Watersiporidae > Watersipora > Watersipora subatra. The sequence goes on from NC_088713.1 coordinate 58,960,143, forward strand.
TTAGGTGAGTCTATGATTACAGCTGAGATTATTGGAGTCGTCTTCCATTAGTAATAGTTTTTAAATTTTCTGCAACTATTTGGTAGGTCTATGATGGCTGCTAAGATTATTGGAGTCGTCCTTAGTCAGTAATGGTTTTTCAGTTTTTGCAACCACTCATTAGATCTGTGATTACAGCTAAGGGTTTTGGAGTCGTCCTCTATTGGTAATAGTTTTCCAATTTTTATGATGGGTCAAATCTTCTCTGTCATTTTTCTAGGTTATGACTACCATTGTAAACACTGTCATTCACCTTTTTCAACTTTGGATTCAGTTTGCTATTGGACATAATCTCATATTCCTCTTACTGAGTTTAACTCCACTCGTTCAGTACAGATGTGGCAAACTGATTGTCTGTTGAGTTGGTTATTTTATCAAACCCTGGCCGTCATGTATGCTTTAAGATTATCAGTTGTACCAATAAAGAACAGAGAATGAGCATAGGCACAACTATTCTACAATGCTGGAAGGTGAAGTATTAGCGCGGATGATAGAGTATTGGGCGGCTAAGCCGAAGGTCAAGGGTTCAAATCCTATATGAAGCAATCTTTTATCTCAATCTCCAACTGACGGCCAGTCACGGACTTTAGTAGAGTAAATATTGAGGACTAGACTCAATTTTAGGTCATAATATTCTGCATTTGACTTGACTGATTTGACTGGGACTTGACTGTGACTTCGACGGGATTTGACTGACTTCGGCATGACTTGAACATGACTTGACTGTGACTTGGACGGGACTTGGAAAGTTCAAATGTCAAGTCAAATCAGCATTAATCATATCTATTTTTCGTGACTATACAAGTAAATTTGCTGCCAAAAACATTCTTGTAGCATTCTCAATTATTTGTTCAACTCAAATGCGTTACTGGATAGATTCAGATCATGAGTTTGTCCGTGTTTCAGGTGTGTGCACAAGGCAGGCGCCGCTATACATTATTACTGAATACATGTCACACGGTAACCTTCTCGACCATCTTCGCAAAACAAAACATGAGGATATGGGTCCTTCGGTGCTCATGTACATAGCAAGCCAGATAGCTGCAGGTAGGTTGTTTATTTACATATTGAGCAAGATATCTGCAGGGAGATCTTTATGTACATAGTGAGTCTGGTAGCTGCATTTGGTTGCTTATGGACGCTGCGAACTAGATAGCTGCAGGTAGGTTTTTATGTACATAGCAAGCCAGATAGGTGTTTATTTACATGGCAAGCCAGATAGCTGCAGGTAGGTGTTTATGTACATAGCAAGCCAGATAACTGCAGGTAGGTGCTCATGGGCAGAGTGAGAAAGACAACTGAAAATGGGTGTTTATGTACATAGCGAGCCAGATACTGCTGGCCATGGTGATGGCGAGTGAGACGACAACAAGTAGTTAGTTGCCGATTGATGTACAGTGGTGTGCAAAATAAACTAGGCCCGCCCCTTTACTTATTCAGCAAAATTCTTAAACTTATAATTTATTGTTTCCATCTGTATTACTAGTAAACAGATTATATACCACTAGATTCAAAATCTTGACAAGATTCAGAATATCCTATCAAATAATGTGTGGGATGCACCCAAGTCTGGTTAGATGCTATTTCTCGTACCAATCTAATAAGAATTACATGTCACCAGGTTTCATAAGATGATTTCTTGTTTCTAAAAGTTATAGCTACATAATCACTATGTTTCCATGATGCGCAGTGCTTCGGAGTTGCGCTATCTCCGAATCATGGAAACGACGTCTTCGCACTGAAATCACTGCGCACTGATCAGTGCGAAGCCAGTGCAAATTCGCAGCAAGGAAACAGCGACTGCGCAGTGGCTGCGCATAGCTCTCATGCCGTGAAGACGGATTCTTCGAGGGCCATAAACTAGTACAAAGGTTGTCCTGCTCATCTTGTTTTTTTTCTATTCTTCCGATCTTCTTTCACCTAAATTTAATTATGGTCTGCATTCACGAGGATGATGAAGTGATTACTTTCCTGGACTTTGTTATCGATGCCAACACTTTTCGAAAAATAGGTGGCAAGTCCTAAATTAACGTTTAAATAATATATTACTTAAAAATACTTATTAAAAATATATTACTTTGTAAAAAGTGTGTCAAGGTTTGTAAAACCTTGTGAATGTGTATTGTAAATAAAAGTATAATGACGACAGAATCATAAAAGACCGTTTATGACGTTCGGTATCCCTGATCGATTCTATTTCTCCATCAGGCGATTCGATTCATACAACTTCTCTTCTCTGGCTAATTTGGTGAAAACCACTGCGCAGCATGGAAACGTACAATCCCCTTGACTTCGGAGGGTGCTGCTTCGCAGTACTGCGCACCATGGAAACATAGTGATAAATTGTTCGTTTCTCAAATCTAGTATTGTAGACCTTGCCAAATAGAAAATAAGAATAATAAGTCGCCAAAAGCAAATAAAAATGTAGATTGTGTGATCATATCTATACAGATTATTGTCTTCAACCATTCAACCAAAAAGTAAAATGTTCAGAATATAGTCGACATAATCATTCAAAAACCTAATTTAACAGCCCAGAATTTAGATAAATTCAATATATAATTTATGGCTATTGACTAAATTAACAATGAGTAACAATTTTGTAAATGAGAATTTAGTTTTCCAGCAAAGGGATCCAGTTTATTTCGCGCACGATATATATATATAGGAAACCACAGATTAATGCAAGCATGTACCTCTGCGCATTTAGAAACATTCTTGTACCACAGAGCGTGTTTAGTACAGTATTCTGTGTGTAGCACATCAATGGCTGAGAGCAGCCCCTAGATGTCTCTTGTCACTAGTCAGCGGGTGATATGTGGTGATTAACATGTCTAATGATCTACCATGTGTGAGGCGGAACTAAGGGAATGGTGCCTAGAAGGAATTACTCGTGGTTTAGATTTACTCATTCATTCAGCAGTTTGGGCTGCTCTTAGAAGCCCTTTCAGCATAGCTGACACTATTTTCTCAGGCTACATTGTAATCTGACATTTAGCCTTTGTCAATCGCTCAAGTTAGAACTATGTTGCTTATTATTGACTGAGGAAAAGGAAGTGCTTCTTCAGCTGTCATTGTTTCTTGGAGCACTTGTGAGCACTTGTGAGCACTTTTGATAGGTTTTTAGGGTATCATGGAATTAGAATAAAGATCCAAACTAACTATGAGGTCTTCTCCGTTAACACATATTCATTATAAATAGTTTTGAGCATGTTTGGCAGGCCATGAGTATTATGATCGTAAAATTTAAACATTTATAATATAATATATTGTTTAGATAATAACATTTATAATATATTATTTAAAAACTAACTGTAACGTATGTAGTAATACATTTTGACCAGTAGCTCTTCGTGTTACAGGCATGCAGTACTTGGAGAGTCACAGCTTTGTACACAGGGATCTCGCTGCTAGGAATTGTCTTGTTGGTGATAATAATACAGTGAAGGTGGCCGATTTTGGTCTCGCTAGGTATGTGGTCTATGTTTGTTTCAACCACGAGCTTCTCTCAATAAGGTCAAACAGTTCACCCTTTCTTTTTATATAGGTCAAGTAGTCTATATAATGGCTTTAAATAGGCCAAACCTTCCCCTTTTTAACTTTATATGGTCAAGATCTATATTCAATGATTTTAAAGTAGGACAAATAGTTATCTTTGTTATATCATCTAGGTCAACCAGTTTTATTTCGGACTATTTTGTGTAGAACAACTGTTTGTCAGGGGGACGTATTGTAAGAACTTCAAAAGTTTTTCTTGAGTGACTATACCTAAAACTAATGCTAGATTTACTAAATATAAATATATAGAAATTCCCCTGTCATACAGCCCAAGACCATCGTGATAATGGAAAAAAGAAAGGGTACTGCCGGTTGAGAAATGCAATATTAGCAGTCAAATGGCACTGCAGTGCAATAGGAGAACTGCAATGGTAGATGTAATGTACTGGGTGTTATTATGTACAACAAACAGCAATAATGAAAGGAAAAGATTATGTTTATATCTATCCCCTGCAATAGGAGAAATGTAATATTAGAAGTGAAATGGCAAGCTGTTGTGTAATATACACAGGCTGGGGGGGGGGGCTGTATATCATTGATCATAGCAACCAATATCAAGAAGTTGTGATATTTATCTAGATTTCTGTATTTATATCTAAAAAATTATGCTGAATTTAAAAATCTAAATAAATTTTAGCTGGTTGTCATAGAAATAGATGTATATCTATAAGAAAATGTCGGCCTATTACTTAATTTTGCAGATATTAAAGCCGGCTTGGCAGTACCGCAATATTGGGCACAGCCGTAGTATCATCAACAAATTCTTTAGAAAAATAATAACAGTAACATATTGCACACCATTGGTCACTATATACTTCGATCTTGTAAATTCGAATGATTATTCTTATAATTAAATCTTATAATAATCTTATAAAATCGAGTCGTTTCCTTTACTTTCACTGCTTTGGACATCAGTTGGAATACCAAAGTACTCATCATAAGTGTCCAAAATGTCAGAGTCCGGTAGAATCGGCAAAAAAGAAATGATTACTTTTTAGTACTTCTACGTTAATTACGGAAACCTTCGGCAATTGGACAATGCCATAGACTGGTGAAATGAGCACGTTTTTCTCGTGAAATGCGCACAACTTAATGGTTCTACTCTCTATCGCACGGCCTTATCGGCGTTTCGTTGGCCGGTCTTAATTTTGATTAAAATAGGCTTGTCAAGTTTTTATTGCGATTTTAGGCCAAATTAATCTGTCTATTTATGTATAATCCGATCAGATGAGTTAGTTTTAGTATATTGCATCAACTTTTCAAAGACTTGGTAACATATTCAAATAGGTTTATATGTGTTTTGTATCATTATTATACTTAAACGACTCTACCCAAAAATGGTTAAATTTTTTGATGGGATTTCGGTACAAGAGTTTGGTAACGGCCGTTGACGGATTATTTTTCGGGAGTTGTGTGCGCATATGCATTTATCATAAAGCTACCAAACAATTGCTTCGCTCGTGTTTGGTCATGAGAATAGAAAAAAGATAATCAACAGAATATATTTGAGCCACAAGGGAAAATATGCAGTAGGCCTACATGTACACTATTATGAATGCTCAACTATACATGTATATTCTATATATTCCTTTGAAATACTTTGTGTGTGTGTTTTATTTCATCAATCAGTAGAAATACAACGTTAAGCAAAAGTTAAGATATAGTTAAAATATTGATTACATAAAAACAAATAATTAGACGCTTAATTCCCACATATTAAGGTATGATGAGGCCCACATGCGCAGTAGCACTGCAGCTAGGAGGCCTTGACTCATTGTGAGAATGAGTCAAGTGTTTATGTAGTGTAAGGCTCTGTTGGGCCTATCAGGGATAACATTGTGAGAATGAGTCAAGTGTTCATGTAGTGTAAGGCTCCGTTGGGCCTATCAGGGATAACATTGTGAGAATGAGTCAAGTGTTTATGTGGTAAGGCTCCGTTGGGCCTATCAGGGATAACATTGTGAGAATGAGTCAAGTGTTCATGTAGTGTAAGGCTCCATTGGGCCTATCAGGGATAACATTGTGAGAATGAGTCAAGTGTTCATGTAGTGTAAGGCTCTGTTGGGCCTATCAGGGATAACATTGTGAGAATGAGTCAAGTGTTTATGTGGTAAGGCTCTGTTGGGCCTATCAGGGATAACATTGTGAGAATGAGTCAAGTGTTTATGTAGTGTAAGGCTCTGTTGGGCCTATCAGGGATAACATTGTGAGAATGAGTCAAGTGTTTATGTGGTAAGGCTCTGTTGGGCCTATCAGGGATAACATTGTGGGAATGAGGCAAGTGTTTATGTGGTAAGACTCTGTTGGGCCTATCAGGGATAACGTGGTGAGAATGAGTCAAGTGTTTATGTGGTAAGGCTCCGTTGGGCCTATCAGGGATAACATTGTGAGAATGAGTCAAGTGTTCATGTAGTGTAAGGCTCTGTTGGGCCTATCAGGGATAACATTGTGAGAATGAGTCAAGTGTTTATGTGGTAAGGCTCTGTTGGGCCTATCAGGGATAACATTGTGAGAATGAGTCAAGTGTTTATGTGGTAAGGCTCTGTTGGGCCTATCAGGGATAACATTGTGGGAATGAGGCAAGTGTTTATGTGGTAAGGCTCTGTTGGGCCTATCAGGGATAACATTGTGAGAATGAGTCAAGTGTTCATGTAGTGTAAGGCTCCGTTGGGCCTATCAGGGATAACATTGTGAGAATGAGTCAAGTGTTTATGTAGTAAGGCTCCGTTGGGCCTATCAGGGATAACATTGTGAGAATGAGTCAAGTGTTCATGTAGTGTAAGGCTCCATTGGGCCTATCAGGGATAACATTGTGAGAATGAGTCAAGTGTTCATGTAGTGTAAGGCTCTGTTGGGCCTATCAGGGATAACATTGTGAGAATGAGTCAAGTGTTTATGTGGTAAGGCTCTGTTGGGCCTATCAGGGATAACATTGTGAGAATGAGTCAAGTGTTTATGTAGTGTAAGGCTCTGTTGGGCCTATCAGGGATAACATTGTGAGAATGAGTCAAGTGTTTATGTGGTAAGGCTCTGTTGGGCCTATCAGGGATAACATTGTGGGAATGAGGCAAGTGTTTATGTGGTAAGGCTCTGTTGGGCCTATCAGGGATAACGTGGTGAGAATGAGTCAAGTGTTTATGTGGTAAGGCTCCGTTTGGCCTATCAATGATAGTTTGACATCCTGAATGTGTATGGATTAGCTCACCTGCCTAGTTTTAAACATCAATCAGAGGTTAGTCATTCACTCGTGTTACATGCTATGAATTTTTGATCTTCGCAGTTGTGGGTTTAATCATAGGAATGAGGAGGACGTATTTATATGATAAGCAGGAGTGGTCGCACAACTCCTAATTTTTTGTAGCTGACGAGTTTACCACACTTTTTAGACTAGCAGCTACTTTTTTCTGACGATTCGAGCCATGTGGCTTATATAAGGGTGCGGCTAAACTGCGGTGTTTTTTTCACCGCTAGGGCGTATTAACCATAATCTCCGGTTAGTGCGCCTCTAGCGGTGAAAGAAAAAACAAAACAATGCCTAATGGTACTGTTTCGTTAGGCACTGAGTTGAAAAGCATTGATTAATACGGAACAGTGTCTGCCGGCACTGTTCCGTTTTAACCAGCAAAGTTGCCGCCGTGTTAAAAAGCACCGTCCTAAGTTCTGCGGCCTATGCAAAGGTGCTGCCTATGTATTGTTTTATTATAATTTTTTTATAAATAAAGCAGATGCGGCTTATATTGGGGTGCGGTTAATTGTTCAAAAAGTACGGTACATGCTACGAAGAAATTGTTGTACAACTCCGCGTGTTTTAAATTAGTCTGTTGCGATTTTCGCTACAGCAGGGCGCATATTTTATATCGAGATTGACACTATTAAAATACATCTAATGTCAAAGTCAAAACGTGTGAGAAATTTTTCTTCCAGATTCGGAGTTATTTTTTAAAATGGTGTCTTAAAAGTATTTTAAAATTATTAAAATATTTTTAAAACACGTGCGTTGAAAACAGAGCTGCGTAGGGATGCTGTAAGGACGTCACCAATGAAGAAAATGAAAATCCAACATCCGATCGCAAAGATTTATGCAATAATACGAATATCGATGTTTATATCATACGCGGTGCTTCGTTGTTGATACTATGTTTTCAAAAATACTCCCCTTGAATCGGAGACTTGAGTCGTTTTGAAGAATTAAATATGCAATGTTTGAAACGTTGACATGCTACGAAGATGGAAAATACGACAAAATTCATAGCGTGTAATACGAGTGATTGTTGTGTTCTCCTACTACTCTTTGAATAGACAGTATGACAGTTGGTGAATTTTGACTGGTCTGGGATCACCCCATCCCCTCTTTAGATGATAGAACAGAGACAACATTCAGACAAGTCATTGTCAAAACAAGTTCAGTTTAGTCTATTGTCACGTACAAACAAGTCAACCCCCCTCAACCACCTGTCAAGGAGTGTTATGTGAGCAGAATGAACTTGTGGTCGCTGGCTAATCTGTTGATGGTAAATAATTTTGAATAGCAACATTCTGTTTTGAGTGGTTGGAAGTCATCTTGAAGGGTGGATTGATACGTTCTTGATCATAAAAAAACTTTCCACACACAGATGGTAAATGTATGACCTACATGTAACATTGAGTCCAGCCCTCAATATTTACTCTACTAAGAGCCATAGTTGTAAAATCCTTAGCTGTAACCATAGGCCTATCAAGTAGCTACAGAAAACTGAAAAAAATATTACTAATGGAGAGCGACTCTAGTAATCTTGGCTGCAATCATCGACTCACTTAGTATCTGCACAAGATAAATGCGTTTCATGCAGGTTTATGGTGTGTTTGTTGTATTTATCAAGTAGAGAGACTTTTTGGGTTTCATGCCTAGCTTTTGTTTGTTTGTTTAAACTCCAAATAAGGCTTCAAGGTTTAAAAATTGGATTTCATTTCACTGCATTTAAAGCGGTTTATCTTACAAACTAGCATCAATTCCTTAGAATATGTCTAGGCGAGGATGGGGTAAAACTTGAATCGTAGCTAGGATCTTATTATTATTATTACACGGAGAAGAAAATGTTGTTAGTTGAAATCTGAATGGTGAAAGAACTAAGCGGTGAGCACATGTTATCACTGTTATCAGTGCCTGCTAATCATTTATTTTTTTGATCGAGGCTGAAAAGTGAAGGTTTATGTCTCTTGGAAAAAACGGTGTGAAGTAGTCCTACTATGACAGGGCTTCCTAATTGGGGGGTGTTCATACCCTAAGGGGTGGGATTTGTGATTGTGGGGTGCAAAAATTAATCGTGAAGACAAAAACAATCTATTTGTCATCATAACAACTGGGCTATGGAAGTCCAGATTTTCATCTCTCTATATCAGATGTGAATATTGTAACACCGTGGATCCTAAAAAATATCTGCACATTTCGCTTACCCACAAAAAAACAGTTCAATTAGATAATGACAGAAAAAGGCAAGAAAAAAGTCAAAGATCATAGAGTGATTTTTTTAATACATTGCTGTTGTGTGAAAACGTTAGGCTCATCTTAGCATGACCCTCCCGATAACAAATTGTTTTTAAATGTTTCGAATATATCTGTTTTTCATTGTTTTCAGCCTTTTTTGTTTCATTCAAAACAAGTTGGTGCTAGATTGACCTTGTCAGCTTGTCCTTTGATTGTCCTTGTCAGTCATTTGAGGTTCATCGATGAAAATGAATCAGGAAGCTCTGTGTTACAATGTTGTTGAATAGATAAAAAATACAGTCTTTTAACCAGCAGCTTGTCTCTTGGCAGACGTATTCAAAATCATATGGCTGGTTCACACTATATTGTCGTATCTGGGAGTTTATGCCAAAATACATCGATGGTCGTCGTTGATAACAATGTTCACACTATTAGCATATGTCATTGTTTGCTTCCGTTTTCAATTTTTTAAAATTTTTCTCGAAGGAACCTCGTTTTTTTGTCCCGTGTTCGAATCAATAGCCCGCAGTGATTATCATGAACGGAAATGTAGATAACTTTACCCATGACTGCGAATCATCATCGTCGAAATGGTTAACATTGTACAGGCTGTCATTGATGCTCGGCGAACTATCGAGAAAGTTTGACAGCTGCAAATCGTCGCGTACTGATCGTCAGATCGCACTGATCTTCACGAGTTCAATTCCATTGTGGTGGGGATTTTTTATTACAAGATTTTTATTGCTATAGCTGGACATATTTATAACAGAAACAATATTTTAATTGCTATAGCTGGACATATTGCCAACAGAAAACAAAAGACCAACAACCGACAAACTGAGATCTATATACATATAGATTAGCATTAGGTACTCATATGTTTACATGGGATTTACAGAAAAACAATGGGACGAGTTCTAAGCTACATATCTTTAAATCATTTGAGACATCTATAGCAATGGATCTGAGGCTGTATTTGAAGTTTTGTTTCAACATTGGTGAGCAAATACAAAATAAAATATATGTCAAGAGAGACGCGAAACACTCAAACCTGAACACAACAACCGATGGCAATTACAAAGGGTATGGACAGGAAACGTGACTAATGGCATCATTTTGGGCAAGTTTGGGCATGGTTTTTTAGCGCCTTAATTGCTATTAATTTTTTATTATTTTAGTTTTGAACTTCCTGGCAGTCAGATCACCTGAAGTAATAAATAAAATCACAAATGATAGAAAAATATCTGTACTTTCTGTTAAAAATCTGCTAGAATTTGATATGATCACATCTCTAACACTGTTTTTTCAGAAGTTTTTGTTCAACATTATTTAGTGTCCAATATCTCTGCAATGGGAGGTTATCTAGCTCTCTCGATCCGGTCTATAAATAGTGCGCTTCCATTTGTATTCTGATTAGCCTACCAACAGTTCCGTTGAATTGTTTACCATCTGAATATGACTAGTGCCAAGCTTTGCCGACATTTGACCCTGGATCTCATTTTATTACTGTTTTTGTGTTCACTTATCCATAGCAAAAATATTAGGCTGTCACTTTGCCATGTATTCGAATTTTAGACTGTGAAACCACAAAAAGTATTGCGTGGTGTCTGAATAGGTGTGAACGACAAGCCAATTTATGGTTCCCAACCTTGGTTTGCAGTGTCAATGAACTTCCAAAGCAGTTAAAAGCATCTTTGGTGTGTCCATAAATGTTATGTTCCATAAATCGTTGTTACATGGAACACCAGGACATGACATTAGCGAACAGGTGTCTGCTTGAGCTGCTATTTAGGATGGTTTACATTGTATCGTCATATGTCAATGTTAATCACACAATGCTTCTGTGATCATCTGTAATAACAATGTTCACTATCACAAACCCATCCACGTTTAGATCGGTGAAATGTTCACAGCATAGCGGTCTCATTATGGTCTCATTATACTGAAAATGTTGAAACAGAACAGAAACAGTGAAAATTGATTGTGGGAACAATAAAGTACTAGTCCCACAGGAACTGTCATAAAAGAAAATATGGATCGAGCAATCCCTGGCGGCCAATCACCATTGCCGAAGTGGTACACATTGCACTGGCTCTCGCGGGTGCTCGCCAAACTATTGGAAAAGCTTTACAGCTGCAAACTTTCCTGAAGCATCCCCGTTGCCTCAAGGCGTAATTGAAGAATAATCGGCGAGAAGATAACACCGACATACGACCATATAGTGTGTACCAGCTGTTAAAAAGATCTTACGTAGTATGAGCCATTATGTTTGCCGAGAAAACGACATGAAGTGATTTCAAGCGAACTTTGCGTTTCGGTCAAGCCTTGGCTTGATGGTTTATTGCCATGATCCAGCTCCTGCGCTTCCTTAGTTGTTGTCATCGTCGAAACCCTTATGACTGATGGGGGTGATCTCGCACCACCTTGTTTTGCGTGAAACCAAAAAGGCTCAGAGTATGATGAAAAACAAACATGCGGAATATTTGAAAACAGTGTTATTGGAAGGTCATTCTAAAAAGATTGTAACATTTTTTTCACATATTAAAAAAAAAACAAATCATTTAACGATCTTTGACTTCTTTCCTGTTTACTAAGTTATTATCTGGTCGAAATGTGGTTCGGGCAGGCAATAGCATTACCTGATCGAATTTTTAGCATTTATTTGGTTTATAGCGTTACAGTATTTATTTGGATATATAAAATAGATAAAAATCTTGATTCACATGGGAAAGTCGTTGCGACGACAAACATATTTTCTCCATATTCATGATTTATTTTTGTATGCGCCAACAACATCTCTTTAGAAGTGTGACACCCCTCTTTGGGAAGAAATTCTATAAGCTAAAGCTATAAAGCTGCGGTCTCTAAAGCGTACTTAGTTAATCCACCCAATCGGGAGATGTCCGATGTCTAGCCTTCTTCTCCATGTTGTAATGATACTAGGCTAAAACATTAGCTATGATTGACTGTTGACCCTTTTAGGCAAGTTCTGCCGATTAACTGCTGCCAATTGAAAGGGCAGCAGTTTTAGATTCAGGGAGTAAAAATGGTTGTCTCAATTCTTTCTATAGGCATTATCCGTTCTGGTATAATTAAATCAGAGGATGATTTCATAGGGCATGTTGGAGCATGTCCAGGTCTATATTGGGTACAAAGGGCAGTTTGTGATTACTACTACAGATGAGCAATAGTTTGACTGGTGACTCGTAAATTTTATAAGTACCATAACACCTCTAATTGAACGGCACACGCTCTATTTTTCAACTCTTCTCTCATGGTGGCGGTCTACCACCACCATGAGTTTGAATCATTTATTCTATTGCCACCATCTATGCCACCATCTATTTGAACGCCACCTCAAATAGAGGTGGCGTTCAATTAGAGGTGGCGTTCGAATAGAGGTGGCATTCAAATAGAGGTGGCGCTCAATTGGAGGTTTTACGGTATATTGAATCAGGCACGCAAATAACAAGCAGTAATACAATAGTTGACATCTCCCCCTCACACTTTGTGTACGGTTCACCCCTGGATTAAAATGTCCCTGTTTTACGGTTTTTCGTCTTACGGTGTGGAACATTATGTTTTGTCATCCCATCGTTGCAGCATTTTTTGTCATATGACATCAACAAAAAGTCTCTCGAAATTTGAAATTGGTGGTCGATGTGCTGAATACATCAGAATAACGAAGACGCTGATATGCTATTCGTAAAAATTCCTCCCACAACGCCTGAATGAGATATGATACTCGCTCTCTCAGTTCAGTATTCTGCGTGTTTTGTAAATGCTTGATAAGCAAGTAGCGTAAGTTAGCGAAGTGAAAATTTATTGCGCATTTCAGCTAGTGTTTAATATCATATTTATTGTAAACTTTAATTCGTTATACATATATAACTATATTCACAAATTTATTTTGTTAGCTCTGAGTCCTAAGATTGGTAACGATGTTGAAGAAAGAATTAAGAATCGTAACCATAATCATAAGCAGATCTTAACAACTGAATGCACTGAAGTTACTGTAGGTAACTATAGTAACTAAGGTTAATAATATATCTTTTTGTTGCTTTGTTTTAATATGTAGAGTATGTATATAAAATTTTGATGCTTTTTACCAGAGTTTGCATTAGATTGTTACTATCGGTTTCTTTCTATGCCACTCTCTATGACATTTTTGCCTTACGATACCAACGTCAGAATGAATTAATTATGTATAGCAGGGGTACATTGTACATTTATATTGTAAGGACCTAGAAGTTTCACCTTTTTATGGGAGTTATCTTCTAAATATTTACAGGAGTAGACAAGTTGTAATCACAAGTAAATGCAAACAACTTTTGATTAGCTCTTTCAATACTGCGCCAAAATCGCTATTGTGCCAAATTAATTCAAAAGAATTTTCGAAAATTCGATATACCGCTAGTTATGCAATATCTCGAGAATCAAGGCAGTTATTTTTTATTGTCAAATGCATCTTATTCAAAACAAAATTCTGTGCTACAAAAGTATAAAATTGTTTAGTAAATCCCACTCTTGCAAAATTTCTGACGCTTTCTTTGCATCGAACGACCACAGTGAATTTCTTATTGCCAAGACGATAGGACTAATAATAGACTGATAAGACAATTCCCATTTTGAAAAATGTTTAGAAATGGAATTACTTTGCAAAAAAAAAATTCGATTGGTTGCACGTGATTGGCCACAACGTTGCTGCATTGGAGACCAAATTTGATTGGTCTAGCTAATGTGTAGACTTCATAATGAAAAAAAAAGTGAAACCCTATTGATAAGTCGATACATCGGCTCACGATTGCGAAAGAGTTAATAATGAATAAGTTGAAGTATTAAAAGTTTAATTAAATTTAAAATCAAATTAAAGTTTGATTAATTGTTGGTTTTGTGTTAGTTTAGAACCTTGTCAAATCAACCACATGAACCTGTGATTGTATTATTAGTTTTGTTAGAGTGAGAGTTGTCTACCACTATTCTAGTCAGTTATTCACAGTTAACTAAATCCTACTGCCACTCTTCAGTTGTAAAATTAGTTTGTATATGAAGCATATTTGTGTATTCTGTGTGAATGAGTTGATGCGCTTGTAGGGTTGCTGTAGCGATTTTTTTCAGTGGTTGATGAACATTCTAAAGACTTTTTTATTTTTATGTAAGAAAATTGGATTATGTATAGATTAAAATCGCCATTAGTGATGGTGGATTCAACATATCGTTTTGAATCAAAATGCAGATGTCTTTTGTCTGTTAGATCTCAACAAGTGCTCTATAAAAGATTTCTTGCTAACCATAAAATTCTTAGTCGCATAACTTCACCAGTTTGCATGTCTTTTTTTAAACTGAGTTGTGATAATTCATTGAGTCACCCTAAAATCTATACTTAAAAAATTATAAAAAATGTTAGTTATGATTTTAATCTATCTGTTATTTTTATCTATCTGTAATTATAGCCTCAACAGTTTGCAATGACATTATGTCCTAGTTTACCTATTTGCTGCTGGTGCAAAAGTCATCATTAGGGCCGGCAAATGCGCCTTTGTTTCTATATTCGGAGTTATCTGTTCATGCTCACAATACATGAATTAGCAATTTTAACGACATGTGGTTTGGTTTTAAATTTTCTTGCTACTATTAAGATCCCTTGTACGTAGGTATGATTAAGTTATGCAGAAAGTTTGCTCATGGCTATTATAGAAATATAACTTGGTTTTGAAGTGTGCTTCTGGCATAATGAAGTTGGACAGAATTTATGAGTTTACAAGTTTTTCATTTTTGTAATACTTTTCTCGACTGTATAAGAGCTCAGTAGGCGGTTTCCTGTAGGACAGAGACAGTCCATCAATTAAAGAACAAATCAAGCTGTCTCAAATCTCAAACTGGTCAGCCACGGAAATAGCCTGTGATACTGTGTTTCTAACTAACCTATTGCTGTTTCTAGGATGATGCAGGACGGAACCTACACAGCTCATGTTGGTGCTAAATTTCCTATAAAATGGACAGCTCCCGAGGGTCTGGCTTATAACAAGTTCAGCATTAAGTCTGATGTTTGGGCATTTGGGGTGCTTCTATGGGAGTTGGCCACCTACGGCATGTCTCCTTACCCTGGTATAGACATGACTGAAGTCTACCACCTGCTCGACAAGGGCTATAGGATGGAGCGACCTGAGGGTTGTCCTATAGACGTATACCATTTGATGCGACGATGTTGGATGTGGGAGCCGAAAGATCGTCCAACATTTCGAGATGCGCGACACATGCTCGACAATATGTTCTCCGTGAGTTTAGATTGGGTTTTATGTGGGAGGTTTGAGGGCATAAAGGCATAAACGCTTATTTGAATTTTCGTAGTCCATTCGATTATGGACACTACTACTAGGTTCAGAGAGTATAAAAGCATTTCATTTTGCAGATAGGGTAAGTAGCATTATTATTGATGGGTACCACACATCAAATACGCAATATGCAGCTACATTCGCTGGCGGTCACGTTTTGACTTGCACCAATCATAGTAATTACTGTAATCAGTTTGCACAAGTTCTCAAAGATAACTTTTTTATATAAAAGTTTGTCTTCTTTTGTTTTGAAAGCAATTATTTATAGAGTCGAATTCATTCGGTGAGGTCATCAGTTTTAGCGCAGTCAAAGGTATCAACAGGAACGCATTCGAAATCTGCGTTATTCTGCGAGTTTTACATATTTTGCCTTTGAACATATCACGTTGCTTTGATGATGTAAAATGCCGATTCTGATATTTTGATGATAGTTGAAAATTGATTCTCTCACTTTACTAACAATAGAAAGTCGATTATTTCACATTTTTTTGTAGTGAACTGAGACATCATTTTCACCTTTGGCCATCTTTGATTGGGTAGTTGTATTTTATTGTTATTAAATGTAGTTTTCACTGAATTTTTCACTATCTGTAATTTTTGACAATTAGAGATTTGCAAATCAAATTCTTTCTCAAATGGATATATGCTTCTACGATATCAATTTTTTTGTATGAAAGCATGTTAGTGGGTATGCCCTAAAACACATCGCTTAATAGAAAAATGCAAATTATATTTAATATCCCGACTAGTTCTGCAAACCCCTTCAAGTTTTCAAAAAATGCTCTCCTTATGGAAGTTGTCTAACCATGTTACCTTATCAGGTTCGCTGTCACCGAGTTGTCTAACCATGTTGCCTTATCAGGTTCGCTGTCACCGGCTGCTGCTCCGCAACAAATATCTCCTTGAACACATAAACCGGCTTATTGTGGGGGAACAAGCAGCAGAGAGCCGACAAATATTGCTTGTTTGTGAAAAATCGAATAGTTTAATAATATATTTAATTAGTGAAGGAATGCTGCCATATTCAGAATACAGAAGCTATTGTGGACAGGTTTCCATTGTATGCATGGTCATAGGCAATCTCAACGAGCGCTCTTCCAAAATGTCAGTTTGATGAGTATTGTGGTCAGCCTTTGAAGGTCACTGCATGATCAATGGTATGTGTTTGAAGAGGCAATTATACTCATATTCAGATTGCCGGTAGGCACCCTGCAGAGTGTAAGACAGCCGGGCTCTTTAGTTACTATCTAGTTCTGGTTTCTTGTTGCTCCATGCAGTAAGGGTGCTGTGTGTGTGTGTGTTTTCATCAACAGAAACAATACAGAAAAATAAACTGCATATTAGTAAATATATCAGGTTAAATACAAATTAATGAGAAAATGAAAAAACTATAGCAAAATTCACTCAACGTGAGCACGAGATAATGATGATAGAGCCATAGGTGCACTGTAGCCCAGCTAATGTCGCGCAAGATGATAAACTTAGGATGTTTAAGCCGGGCGTTTGATTATTTGTAGCTTAGCAACGCAGCATAGGAAGTCCGCCACCACAGATTCGCTTATCCAGACTTTACCCGACTCAGTTAACATATGCCATCGTGTACTTTAATCAAGATAAACACTAATGTAACTCTCCTAAACCTGCAAGTTGGAACATGATATGAATGTGTCTCGCTTATACTCTACCCGCTTGGAGTCCAATAGCACTCCTAGTCTTATACTGACTAGTACCATGGCAGTCTGGTGTGCCTTGAGAGATTGTCAGGTGTAGTAAATACGCTTACGATTATTCCACACTGCGATTGGGTGGTGGATTAGTGCAGTTGGTAGAATGTCGGATTTCCATGCTGAAAGTCACGAGTTCAAATCCCGTTTGATGCAGTATGTTTCCTAACCTCCAACTTACTATGAACCGATTAATGAACACGATTTTTATTACAGTAAAAATTGTGAGGTTTTTAGTGCCTCAATTCAACTTCAATCAAGTGTGCAAGGTGCATCTTAAGATGCAAAAAAAGGTGCAAAATCATTTTACGAATACACAGCTATAATTTCACTCATCTCGATCTGGAGCTATGATTATTTCTAGGATGGTAAGGTGCTTACGTGAGGTTATCTTACACACAAACCTGTAACTGGTATTTTAATATTGCTCAGCCTTGGCAGGAAGTACCTGTTCTTTCAAAGCATCACTCAGAGCACTTCATTCTTTGCTTACCGCAGGACTCCAGCGTCAATGATGAAGTGGAAAGGGTGCTTGTGACAGCTGATCAGGGTCAAAGGTCAAGTGAAAACAGTAGGCGCCCTGACATGAGCAAACAGACAAAGAGCCGGACTCCGACACAGCAATTGAGAAGTCACACGCCACCGATGCGGGGAGGCATTCGCACGGCTTCAAACCGATCAATCACCTCCTCTGGTGAGATGTTTTGACCTTGACCTTGATTTTTTGACCTTGATGTTTTCATAGATGCTCTAGATTAGTGAACAAAATCAACTTAATTTTTTGCTCTTTGTTTAGATAAACCCTAATGTGCATTTTCATGTATCCCACAAATCACTGCAGCTAAAAGGTCCTGTTTTCAGGTTCAGGCGAAACAATCTGTTAATGATGAACTTACAAAAATTTTAGTAGATTTTATCAGAAAGTATCGGTATTTTTCTATCATTTGTGATTCTTTTTATGTTTGACGTGATCTGACTGTCAGGATGTTTCAAAATAACAATCGGTAAAATGTGATCTCAGTTAAAATGCTCAGAAAAAATCTACTTGAATGACATTACTAATTTTGCTGCTCTCATTCTCTCTCGCTGTCGATATTGGCTATAGCGTTCAATTTTCATCGTTACGCAGCTCTATTTCGTCAGTCTCTTTGCAACTGTAGACATCATAATCACGCTGTCAATCGCGCTGTCACTTGGTCCAAGTGTTGTAATCATGATCAAGGTTAACCGATTTTAATCTTGAAACATCCTGTCAGATCACATGAAACATCAAAAACAATCGCAAATGATAAAAAATTCTGATACTTTTTGATAAAATGCAGTAAAATTAACATCTTTAACACCATGTTGTTAACCCTTTCGCTGGCGAATTTTCAAAACTAAATCAGACTCCCATGGGCGAATTAATTTTCCGAAAAATCAATTTTTTTTAAAAGGTTCATACACTTTTCTGTGTGTTATTATGTGCATATATCTATGTTTAAAGGTGCATATATATACATGTATATGTCCATAGGCATATATTATAAACGAATAAAAATGTATAACATAAAATGAATGCTTTTCATAATAATTGTCTATTTACGAATGATATTTTCGAAAGCATTCTCCTTTACATTTCTCATTTTCAAGTAGTACTTGTTGTACTTGTTAGTCTCTGTAACAAAGAGCTCCAACAAAGATGTACCTCCTGGATTGACAGGCTCAAAAAACTTTTCAAAATACTCTACTGGCTGAGCATCTACTGGAGTAAATACTGGGCCTGTCACTGCTACGAACTGCTTAATTGTAGGAGATTTATCTCTGTTCATGTTGGTTATATTCTTTTAGGCACTGGCATCACCCCTACTCACATACTCATCATTACTGCTACCAGCCTTTTCATCACTGTCACTTCCAGATGTAAAGTCATTCCAATCACAAGCCGAACCTGATTCACTGTCATCTCTTGCTACTAAATCTAAAAAGTCACTGTCAGCTCTGAATCTCTTAGTAATTTCGGTACTAGTACTTGCTTTATTAGAATAGTCTAGGGAGGTTCTTTTAGAAGTCGCCATGACGGTAAACTAAATTCATACTTTCGAAAAATTCAGTAAATAAAAGCTAAAACCGAACCAAAAAGAATAAAAGTTGATAAATTATTTAGAACGATTTTCTAATTTTTTTTGAAAGTTTATTTATTCATCACTGCTAAAAGCGATCGTTTTTTTTAAGTTAAAGTCAATTTTTGAGACTAACCGAAACTACTATATCGTAGCTTGCTATTGGTAAAAAATTAAACAAAAAACGACATTTAGCTAAAATATGTTACCGAAATGACAAAAATGTCTCTCTGCCCATTAGCAGCTGTATCGCGAAGCGACAAAAACGTCGCTCTGCCCGCGAAAGGGTTAAGCTTGGTGACTGTTATGTAGAGTCACCAAGTTTCAGGGCATTTGAAGCGCGGGTTTTCATGTTACTGACTAAAATGTACGTGCATATGTGGCCATCCCTTGGAAAACAACTATGGACTTGGCCAGGCATTTGATGACATCTAAAAAGTATTGCAAAACGTTAGTCTGAGCTCCTAAACGCTGTGACTAATTACAATCTCAATTTCCATCTTAAAGATTGTTTGCTAGGAAAGGATGAAGCTTTTTAGGAATCATTTTTCTGGTTAAAGGTTGACTTGCAACAAAATTCACTAGTCTAGTCTGCGAGCTGAGGATGTTGAAAGGCAAAAGTTACACTGGTTATCATTAGCCCAGGCTACATGCTTAAAGGTTGATTGCAATAAAATTCACATTACAGTTATCTGATATCAAAAGATACACCATGTCTTACTCTGTTGTGTTGTAGGTGCAAAATATGTGGAAATGTGATTACACATGTGATAACAAGCTCTTAAAAGCTAAAACACGAACAGTTAATCGCAGCCACACGAGACCGCCGTAGTTTGGATTCTCTTTCTAAAACGGCTTAAATGTGACGTAGTTGTGGTAGATGGTTTCTGTTTACACTTTCATGCAACCTCATTCGTCGAAATATTTTCACAAATATACTTCACGCATTCAATAAAACCATGTCTATTGTTCTTACGCGTCTATTTTATTGTCATTGTAATGCTGTCACTTTTAGCAGTGATATCTTATAACTTACTGTAAAAAGTCGTTTAATTTTTTAATCTTACCTCGAAGGAGTACATATCATTGTCTGATAATCATGACGAGCCTGTTGGTCACTTGTGATAATCGAAAAGTGCTACAGAAATTATTTGCAAAGTATTAGGTCACATGATCAGATTACGACTTGCCGATTAGACCAAACCGAAACAAAACTGTAAAGTAGCGAGCATCTATATTTGATACGGGGGTCTTCGGTAAACCACGAAGTGTTTGTCATAAACTAGTGCTACGATAAGTTTTATATTGAGCTTTTTATTGGCCTTACAACTCACGTGAGAACATCACGTGACAAGACAATAACCAAATTCATGACAACGTCAGAGAAATAAAGAGATTCCAATCTACGGCGGCTTTTCGATTTTGAGCTTTTAATAGCTTGTAATCACATTTCCACATATTTGGAACCTACAACACAACAGAGTAAGACATGGTGAATCTTTTGGTACCAAATAACTGTAATGTGAATTTTTTTGCAAGTCAACCTTTAAAGCCTGGTTTCCATATAACAGCGCAATGTTCGTGCGCGGCCCAGTGATCGTACGCAATGCATTTCTTAGGCTGCGATGCAGTGTTTCCATATCGCGCGTAGGCGCCATGCTTGCATTGGACAGGGTGGGTAATTTCTACTTAATTACTTTTTCGTAGGAGAGACCGGTTTCTTCGGAAAAACAGTCTTCCGTTGTGATATTGTGCTGTCATATGAAAACTGGGCTTACTCTTTCGTACGGGAGACCGACTTCTTCGGAAAACAGCCCTCGGTTTGAATTGTGGGATAGGTTGAAAAGGTCGAGCGATGTATTGTGAGATACATCATCGCGCGCACTCGTTGCAAGGATCCATTCTGTTGGATCCTTGCGATCAGCGTACGCACATCGCGCGATCATCGTGCGTTGACGTTTCCATCTCACAGCAGGCTTACGCACGACGTCGTGCGCCTTGTTGCGCGTCTTGCGCTGTCATATGCAAACCAGGCTTAAGACTCATATAGGGTCACTAGGTGTCAACTACCTAGGTGTCACTAGGGTCAACCTTTAAGAATGTGAAATATAAGAAACATTGTGATTGGTTAGTTTTAAGTGGCTCTCATTTTTCCTCCAATAATCTAGAAGTTTTCATTATCATAAAAGTATTAACAATAATGTCACGGGTTCTGCTTCCCTGCAGCACAAGTAGATAAAACCAGTTTGTAGGATCTCGAGTTGTGGCTTCTTCAGAGTTATGCTCTCTTGGAAAATTTCTAAACATTTTGATTATTTCACAATGATGAATTGATTTGCCTTGTCACAGTGTTAGTTCTCTTACACCCAACTGTTCTCTCTCTCAGTAGCTCTAGGATGCTATTCCAGCATACCTGTGTCATCAGTGAGCTTAGTTATGGTCCTATTCTAGCACACCTGTATTGTATGTCAGCAGTGAACTGAGCTATGGTGCTATTTCAGCACACCCGTATTGTATGTCACCAGTGAACATAGCTATGGTGCTATTCCAGCTCACCTGTGCTGTATGTCACCAGTGATCTGAGTTGGACTGCTATTCCCGCACACCTGTGAGATGTGGTGGATGTCACCAGTGGGTTGATATGTAGCACAGGTGTGCTATTCCAGCACACCTGTTCTACATGCAGTATCTAAGCAGATAACCCCAAATTTGTAGATACGCATTAGACTAAGGGTATGCTCATCACACACCCCATTCTACAGTAGTCTGTTTTGATATTTTGTATTCCCTAGGCATGTTTAGAAAATCCCAATGCATCCTTACTGTCACCATAGAGCTAGTTCTCTCATTGGCACAATTCCATCATTCTCTGAAACTTGCTGTCTGAAAGGTCGTAATAGGCTAGCTGTCTGACTTGTTACGATATTATAGTAGTGTGCGAAATAAACTGGACTTTTGGAGACAGACTGCTTTATGTTTTTTGTTATGATGTTTATGATAATTCTTGGGTTAATATACAGCGGTGTGTGAAATAAAGTGAACCCCTTATGTTGAAAAACCAAAATACTCATTTACAACACTGTTACTCATTGTGGATTTAGTCAATAGCCATAAATTATATATTAAATCAATCCTCATTTTGTCTTGGTTGTAAATATGTAAACCAAGCAGCTGTAAAATTGTTTGTGAATGATGATGTTGGGTAAATTCTGAAATTTTTATTTTTAATGGTTGAAGATAATCTGTAAAGATATGATCACATCGCATACATCGTTATTAGCTTATTTCAAGTCATATACATGTAGGGAGGCAGGGAAGCAGCCCAGACTCTCTACTCAGCAACTCCATCAATGACCGCAGGCTATCTAGTGAGTATAGCCTTTGCATACTAGTTTTTTCCATTTTTTGTTGTGGTTTAACTTATTTTCTACGACTGTCCACCTTTTTTCTCAGATGAGAGTCAGCGAAGTATCAGCAATCCTTCATCTGTTGCCGTAAGAACTCCACCAACAAAACACAAAAAAGGGGCACCTCGACCTGTTCCTCCAACCAGAACTGTTACAGCCAATCAGAGGAGTGATTCATTCAGTGGTCAGTACACAGTTCATCTTCTTCCTAGCTGCCCTATGATTGATATGGGAAGTAGAGTCTCATGATATGCCAACATAATTGTTTGGTGGCTATTTTTGAGGTAGACGATTTGAAAATGGCCACATTTTGAAGCGATATCGCCAATCATATAAATGATATAATCGTGTAATGGTGATTTATTTCACACCTGATGATTTTAGGTGAGTGATACTGGAACTAAAACATACCGGCCTGCTAGTCTTATAACAAGCTCATTCCATGGCCTTCAACCCACATGAGAAATAAAATAAATGTTTCTACAAATCACAAACACAAAAATATTTCTTTTTAAGTTAAAATATAGAAAAAAATATTCACAAAAATATACAAGTTTTTTACATATTAGTAATACCGTGATATATTATGAATCATTTTATTTACAATATCGAATCGTCTGGTAATGTTTGGCAATCGCGAAGCTCTACAGGGAAGTGACAGCCTGTCATTGAGTTACTCAGTCTATTAACACTAGCCATAGACATGCATATGAAATGTATCATTTGCACAGTTGGTGATCATGTGGCACAGTCGGTGATCATGTGGTACAGTCGGTGATCATGAGGCACAGTAACACATCATTTGTCTTGTTCAACAACCACAACACATTGCAGCCATTGGAAAGATTTTCAAATGCATATTATTCCTTTCTAACTCATGCAAAAAGTGATTTTTTCTGGATTAAAATCTAGGAGAGTATTTGGCGTTTTCATGATGGCTGCGATTAACTGTTTTAAGCTTGTAATCACATTTCCACATAATTTGCACTTATAACACAGCAGAGTAAGACATGGTGAATCTTTTGATACCAAATAACTGTAATGTGAATTTGGTTGTAACTCAATCTTAACTTTTTAATTTAATGAATATACAATAACTGTAGTGTTATTGGTTTGTGTCGACAACTTTTTTTTATTAATTTTACTTGGTCCATGACTACCCTAATTTTGCGTTAAGTTGAGGGCAGCGCTCGGTTTCAATGTAATTTTGCATCAGTTTTTCACTTTTTTTTCACGGCAAGGTCTGCTGCAATGAGAAAAAATAAAAATTTCTTTGTCTAAAATTAGGTAAAAAATATAATAGATATCCCAAATTATACAGACCCTGTTAGAAGTCATTTTCTTTCTCTCAAGTGCAGCGAGAGAGACTTTAGTATATAAGACAACTTCAATATGGTAGAATTTTTGGGATAACAGCAAATCTAAGCATTTTGGCTATACTTAAACCCAACAGCGTGACTGCTACACGGTTGAACTAAGCCTGTGTACCTTTAAATACAGTTAATGTAATGTTCAGAAGTCCAAATAAATCAAAATTTAATACTGAGTAAGAGTTTGCAGAGATTGCATAACAACTAAACTACAAGCCTGTCACGGTAGTAGTTTAACATTTACAATATCCCTCTTATATTACTTGGATGCATTTCATTCATGATAGACAAGACAATATTAAAAGAAAAAAATTAATCTTCCATTATTTTCATAATTTATTGCTTTCTTGCACTGATAGACTTCCTAAGCCTAAGCATAGATATACCTAAAAAAATTACATCTATTGATTGAACCTTGATCTAAATTTACTTATTATAACCATCACAAATTTAACGAAAAATATATCGCGGGAGTTGTCGTTCTTGAATTTCTTTATTTTTGTTTAATTTGAGATTTAAAGCATAGATTCAAACCTCAAGTGCAGAGAGAGAGAACGATATATTTAAGGCTAACTATGAAACTCTCATTGTTCAAATCAAATTTGAGAACTCGTACCAACTTGACGCTTCACCTTGAATTAATTTTTTTACGCAGTAAAAAGACAAACTACACTTTAAATAGTACGGAATTTATCTCGTAATACGAAGCAAAAATATTACATAATGTCTCTACTTTGAGTGGAATTTGTATAAAAGGAGGTAAACTTTATAGGAACGTCTACTGTACTTGTTAATCAATCTTATGAGTCTTCATTGGTTTCATCTTAACAGTTGCCAATCGTCTCAGGGTGGTGAGTGGTGGTGCCTTCACTCATTAATAGTGCTAGTTGACATGGAGCTACAGGTGCTCAGCGTTAGGCTTAGTAATAGTGATCAGCAACTGGAGGTCCCAGTTCACCACATAAGCATGTCATAGTATTGGTATCAGCCTCAGCCAATTAGTATCACTCCTTTCTACATAGTCATAGAGCTATCCATAAATAGAGTGGCTCTTTTTCTACCTCGTTTTCCTCGCCTCTCATTTTTTCACACATCTTCCTTTCCTGTCTATTCATTATTTGCCATACCTCAAGTCTATTTTTCCATAGAGTTAGTTATTCATAGACTCGATAGCGGTCGAGCAAGGATGAACCTGTATGTCTGTTGTAGGAGATGAAGACAGGATGTCAATGTCTGGGTCGGGCTACCCGGCTCCACCTCAGCACTGTCTCCCAGCGCTGCCTTCTGGTGCTTCTCTCCAGTCTCTGCCGGCTCACTCTATCACCCGGTCCAACAGGAGGTAGGCATCCTTCTCTTCAACGCTATCATATGTAATCCCTGATGGAAATGGACCCAGTAAATCCTAAATTCATGTTTAACCCACACAGGTTAATTGATGAGCCCTGTAGTCTGACCTTGACCTTGGTAGTCAGTTTTCACTCAATTTCATTAATATTACAAAGAAGTTATCTGCAAAGGCTATGAAGGGTGGGCTACCCTAAGACACTTATGTAGTCGCCTCATTTAACTTTCACGTCTTCGCGGAGTCATCCTCTCGCGAAAATTTCATGAGCGAAACTAAACTATCATAATGAATGAGTGAAAACGCGGAATTAAATAGCTTTGTTCATTGATAGTCCAAGAAACAAATGGCAGCAAGCAATCAAATTGCATTATCGATCGCACCCACACAATTCTACCTGCGGTTTACAATTACAAACTAGTCCCAAATTGAAAATTTTTTCTTATGGGTGAACTGAACCTGAGGAATATAGTTATTTTTGTTCCACTGCATTTATTTTCACATCACTATATTTTCGCACTCATCAGAACTGCGAAATTAAGTTACATCGAAATTCTACTCTGTATGCTACTCACGAAACTAAATACTAGCGAAATAAAAGTGTCCTCGGGTATATTATTCTCTGTAAATATTTCTTGGCTTCAAATCGAAGCCTGTGTTCCTCAAATGCTGTCTTGCTCTTTACTCAGGTTGTATAAATGGTACTGTGAACTGATAGAAAACATATTTTTAGCCTATCATGTTAGCAGTCAGTCTTAGTTAAAATTTCTACAATCCGCTATTAGACATCTCTAGTCAGTTTTATCGGCAGGGTTTTGACAATGATGTCTACATGAAAAAACGAATATTTTTAATGTGATTTTTTGTGTTTTCTGAACATACAGAAAGTGTATAAGCTTCAACAGTCGCAACTCAGCCCCTGCGAATGTCGAAGCAAGAAGGTGAGGATTAACCTAAGCAGCTCCTGCCATTTTATCTCCTAATGCTTGCTAGTACCGCATACGCTTTTCCTTTTCAGTCCATTTGTCTCCACTATTGTTTGTCCTTTATCGACTTTTACAGCTCTACTCATGTCACACTGAAAGATCTTATCAGAAATAATAGATGTTTTTCTATTATTGGATATTTTGTTTATTGCTGCCAGGATGTTTCGAAATTAAAATCGGTAAAAATTGATCGCGGTTAAAACACTCAGAAGAAAAAACGTCTCTAAAAATGGCGTTAATAGTCGTGTTTCGCGTTATGATATCAGCTGTCGCGTTCAAGTCCCAGTATTACGTCTTTCCAGTGCTAGAATAAAACTGTGCATGTAGCTTCAGATATATCTCTATAGATGTTTCTAGTAATTTAAAGATAGGTTGGTTAGAAATTGTCTAACCTTTTCCTCTAAATGCTGTGTAAACATAAGTACCCGATGAAACCGTATATTCGGTACTTGAAACAATATGCACGACTATTGATGTCATTTTTGGTGAAGTCTGGGCAAATGTTTTTTTCTGAGCATTTTAATTACCATCAAGTTTAACCGATTTCAATCTTAAAACATCCTGGCAGTCAGATCACCTAAAACAATAAACAATTTCTCAAATGATAGAAAAACATATATAATTTCTGATGAAATCTTTTAAAATTTGATGTTAGTTACCCTTTAATACCAACTATTTTAGTGAATTAAACTTTCTTGTGACAATTTTTGTAAGCAAGGATGGGACAACTCTTACGGACTTCCTGGACAACTCTTACGGACTTCCTGTTTTACCAGGCCTACCTACTCACGTAGTGCTTACTGATATCTGTACCACATAGCATTAAAGTTGTCTCCTTCTTTCCACCTTTTCTAGTCGACTCGCTTCAAGACATCCTAACACTAATAATTTAAACTTAAATTAACAATTTAAACTGGCATTTTATAATTTCAATTTAGGTTAAAATGGTTAGAATTGTCTCGATACTTTATTGGTAGACGTTTATAAGTAGATCTTGTAGAGAAAAAAACTAAGCATTTGTGCAACAGTATGTAGAGTAATAATCGGGAGTTATCTTCACACTGTCATAAAGAAATTCCGAGACAAGTTAATTAATTAGTCCTTTGTAAAAAACTTATCATCATATAAACCAGGGTAGAAATTATTGCAGGAAACAATTTTAGTTAGGCATGCATCTTTTGATAAATATTTTCAATAAATCATATATTGGTTAATACTTTTAAATACAGTTAAATATAGTTAAGTTACTTTATTTTCTCGCAAGGTAGCCGACCTACAAAACAAATAGGTTTTCTGGGTCATATTTAAATATGTAAGTATATACTATAAATATAGGTCATATGTGCATACAAGGGTAACAGTATTTTTTCATGGGAGGTACTTTGATGGCTAGCAATTTGCCAGGTTTCCTAATCTCACTGCAAAATTTTCATAAAGCAATAGAAACAATTTACATCCCTAATTTCTATTGTTTTTAATTAAAGATTGTTTTATTCATTTATTAATTGCTTGTGCTTTCCTTATAATAATACTTCAAAGTATTATTTTTAGGATTTGTAGATCTATCAACAAAAAATTAAGTGGCTTGATAGTGACCTAAAAAACAACCTAACAAATGTTAAAAAAGCTTTGTAGGTTGTTTTGTAGGTTAAATCATTTTTCATCAATCAATTAATTCCTCATACAGTACCTTGCCCCACCCATTATTATTCTTGTCATATACGTAGACATCAGGCTCTTTGCTAGAAGCTAGTTTCAGATATCCGCTTGGCTTTAAGTTTTCGTTACTCTATCATTTTTATTGCTAGTATAAAACTGCCAAGTAACGGAAAACGTGTTTTTATGACCTCCCCATCTGGGTGCTCAAGAAATAAGTTGTTATTGTCCGGCAGGTCGAGGGAGTTTGAGGACCTGCCCAACTTCAACGCTCCTCATGAAATCAGTGACACTGCGTCAGAGCGTCTTGGCTCATCGCGTGTCTCCAACAGAATAGGTACTAGTATAGACGCTGAAGATATCAAAGTGACTCTTGAAAAGTTTGGCACGATTCCAAAATCATCACGTATAGGGTCTTATTTAGGTAAGTCGGTGGTCTTATCTGATATTGAACTGTGTGGTAGGAGAAGACAACTCCCAATTATCAACCAGCGCTTGTCACTTGATACTTTGGACTTTTATCGCTGAGTAGTTCAGTAATTTAATTTAGCATTAACTGTAGCCACTGTAGCTGCCAGTAATCTTTTCTTGCTGGGTGGGATGTCTTGACCAATAACAACTGACGGTCCATTTGCCTGGTTCACATGTAGTATTTCAATACTGCTAAAAATCAATTTTTTATAGTATATATAATTAATATGAAGTATAAATTATTGTGAAGTATATATAAATAATTAATTATGAAACAAGAAGCATGTTTGAGGATT
The DNA here is from genome assembly GCF_963576615.1 of Watersipora subatra. Lineage (NCBI taxonomy): Eukaryota > Metazoa > Bryozoa > Gymnolaemata > Cheilostomatida > Watersiporidae > Watersipora > Watersipora subatra. Next base: position 58,988,893 of record NC_088713.1, read on the forward strand.
TAGCTAGTCGTTTGATCGGGGGTTTTTCATACAGTAACGAAAGTAACAGTTAAGTAAAAGATACTCTTGTAAATAAGTGATTAATTTGTTTTGCCATCTTTTCAGAATTCCGCTGCAAACGTCACAGTTGACAACAGTCCAGTAAAATGCATCTGCACTCATGAGTTGTGCATATCGTTTTACTGTGCATGATTTTCCTGCCCGCTAAGATTAACAATATGCTAATATAGTCATTCTGGCTAGAATGTAACTAGCACCGCTCAGCTGTAGAAACCAAGGCTACCTTCAATAAAAATGCTCTCTACCCTATGACTCCCACCAAGCTTTTTCTATGACTCTCTCAAGGGTTGGCGCTGCACGCCGACAAAATGAATCGTTAGGTAGCCATTACTTTGTCGGTGCAACCATTTTGTCAGTGAACATGTCTGTCTATGTCAGAAAAGATGAAATCAACACAGCTTTGCTTATCTCAAATAATTTATTATAACGATATCGATTCAATCTTATTCGTTTCCATCATAACAAGTTGTATCAATGATTGGCTTTTGGACGATGACAACAGTGCTTCATGCAAATTATTATTCATACAGGAACAAGATATTCCTTTTTAACAGCAATATGATAGCTGCTATTACAACTTGGAAGGTTTCCTAATACATTTCAGATACCTTTTTCTAGTTTAATGAATATCATGAACTTGGAGTATTTTTTTTCTTAGCTGCTTTCGTGTTGCGTGTTTTTATTTTTCGAGAAAATTATAGTAGTACAAACGTTATTGCTATCACAAATCTTGGATTAGTAGATTATTAGATAATAGATATGCTGACGATACATAAAAAAGTGTGCTGGAAAATCTAGCAAGGACATCATGAGCTTCACTCGATTGAGACCAATTCTCATTGGTCAATTTATTTTTCAACACGGCAAATTATTTTGTAGCGTCGATGTATGTAGTCACAGCTAATATTTACACTACATGACGGCGATGTATTTTATCATTCTATATAGCCAGGCGTTTAGACTCATGGAACATAACTCCATACTGATGTTGGTAACAGTGTTCTAGTCAACACTTAAAATGCCGCCATACAGACTGTCAGCTGGTTGATCATAAACATGTTTGGATTTTGCGCAGCTGGATAAAGTTTTGTTCTTTGAAATTTGAAGGTCAAATGTTCTCAGGTTTGAATCTACGCTTTAAATCTTAAATTAAACAAAAATAAAGAAATGCAAAAGGTACAACTCTTATGATATATTTTTTGTTATATTTGTGATGGTTATAATAGGTAAATTTAGATTAAGGTTCAAACAATCAATAGGGTAATTATTTTAGGTATATCTATGCTTAGGCTAAGGAAGTCTACCAGTGCAAAAAAACGATAAATTATGAAAATCATGAAAGATTCATTTTTTTCTGTTAATATTGTCTTGTCTATCATGAATGAAATGCATCCAAGTAATATAAGAGGGATATTGTAAATGTTAAACTACTACCGTGACAGGCTTGTAGTTTAGTTGTTATGCAATCTCTGCAAACTCTTACTCAGTATTAAATTTGATTTATTTGGACTCGGAACATTACATTAGCTGTAATTAAAGGTACACAGGCTTAGTTCAACCGTGTAGCAGTCACGCTGTTGGGTTTAAGTATAGCCAAAATTAGCCTGTCTTGACAAGCTGTGGTTATTGCGTAGTTGTCCCCCCGTCGAGCGGCGAGCAACAACAGCTTGTCACAAGACGTACTGCACCTGATGCATCAGCTGCACTTATAAGGAGTTGTTCTCTTCCGTCTACGCGGCTGGGCCGCGATGTTATGTCGGTCGCTCCATTGGTAATCATAACGGATTTCACGCAAAAATTTCTGTAGAAAAAAACAAGATTACAACGTTTAACCAAAAACCAGTTTCTGCGATAAACTTTAGTAGAACTTAAGAATAAAATAAACTCAAAATAAAATCCATAAGAACAAATAAAACTGACTGATACAAAAATAGAAATAAAACTGACTGAGCGCACAAATAACGAAATGTTTAGTCGCTGTTGTTGTCTAAGTTCTCAAATTCTAATAAAGTTTACTGGAGAGAGGGGTCGCCAGTTAAACGTTCTTATTTTAATTTTTCTACATAAATTTTTGCGTGAAATCCGTTATGATTACCAATGGAGCGACCTGAATAACATCGCAGCCAAGCCGCGTAGACGGAAGAGAACAACTCTCTATAAGTGCAGCTGATGCATCAGGTGCAGTACGTCTTGTGACAAGCTGTTGTTGCTCGCCGCTCGACGGGGGGACAACTACGCAAAAACAACAGCTTGTCAAGACAGGCTAAGCCAAAATGCTTAGATTTGCTGTTATCCCAAAAATTCTACCACAGTGAAGTTGTCTTATTAATAAGTAAAGGGAGGATAACTTCTACCTAATTATCTAATACCTACCTCAACAAAGCTTGTAAGAAGCTTTATATGTAAAGTCAGTGGGCTCTTTAAAAGTTCACCACATTTCATGGAATCTAGTAATGCCTACTTTTCTTACGTCGTCAAGTCCATGCACGGCTGGCAGGTCGCGATGGACGACGTGATGCGATATTCATTCAGAACTTTTTAATGACTCACTGATTAAAGTTCTCAGTGATGAAGATGAAAAATGGGCAAAACTAGAAAGCCTCTTCTCCTCAGCAACAAAAGCCCTATACTAAAACTATTTGGTTTTCTGTTCATAGCAAATATACACAGTCTATCTGACTCAGTGTACACCAACCATTATGTTTCTTCAGTTACATATCTTTAAAGATCATTTTTGAAAGTGTAAAAAAACTATTAACTTTTTAATTCCTAGTGTCTTCAGTTTTACAAACTTGGAGATTCAAAATGATATTCAATTAAAAAAGAATTGCACTATTCTGAATACTTTCCCTATAGAGTAAAGGTTGTTACTATGATCTAGGATGAGGGAGCTTGTTTGTGTATGCAAGGTTAGGCTTCCAAGTATTAAGCATGCTTGTTTCAGCCTTTGATAGAGGTTTATTCAATGTTGTAGCTTGGTACATATTCAATGAATTGCAGTGTGTGACCTGTCGTGCCAAAAATGGGCTATTTTTGTTACTTTTTTGGAGATGCACTGCATGAGATCTAAAACCTGTCCTTTATGTTTTCAGATACTACTCTGGTCTAGTATGAGTGTCGTGCTACTTACAGCATTTGATTCTCACCCCTAAGGCTATTTCAATTCTCACCCTTAAAGCTATTACAATTCTGACTCGGGCTAGAATTCCATGCTCTTAGTCTATAGATATGCAATCACTCTGCTTGAGCTCGACACGCCTTAGCCTTCGCTCAATTTGCTAATCATGCGCTTTTCTAGATTTGGGCTAAATGTTTTCTGCCTTCTAATTATATGCTAGAACGTCTGGTATGATCTTAGTGTATAGCAGAGCTGAAAACTTGTTTAGTTAGGTAGGATTCTGGTTTTTATCCACTGTTTATCATCATGTGATCCTATATGGCAGCACCATTGGTTAGTTTGGCATGATAGTTTTCAAACTCTTTATTAGTTTATCATCAACAGTAGTCCTTGACCCGGAGATGACCTTAAAGTATTTAGCAGGTAGTTTGGCAGCTATGTACTAGAGTAATGCAGTTGTGTAGATATAATAACAGCTCTTGGAAGTTTGTGTACCTCATGCATTGATAGCTTAAAAAATTTAAAGTGAGGGTCGTTATTTAACACAACTTAATTTTCATTGGTCCCCTAAGAGCGGTCATTCTTATAATATTACGATACCATTGAGACCCTATCATCCTTTTTGGCTTTACTGGAAAGTTTAGATTTATGTTGCTGTTTGCTAGATTCGCCAAATTTCCACTACCCAATGTTTCTTTTCAAATAATTTTACCCAGATGTTCACTGAGTTTAAATTTCTATTACTTCTCAACGTTTAAAAACTGTATTATCAAATAATATTGATCTAATAATAATGTCACTTCATGGTACTAATCCTGCCAAAGGCTGCGTTAGAATTTAGTCTAATTTTATCATCCATAAACATGCCTAGTTTTGCGCAATTGGTCTTTCCATTATAAACAAAAGTAACCTTGTTTGTATACAAAATATCATTAAGACAATCGATTTGAGCTGAACAATCAAGATGAAACGTTTTGTTATAAATATTATAAGTTATATTTTAACAGTTCTTGTTCGAATGCAGCCAAGCATTCCATTGGGTCGTTACATCCATAGTTCACTGTCTTTTCAAAACTCACTACTTGGTATTACAAGCCTCTGCTGATGCAAAGTGAATATCATGAAATATAAAAGTTTCATGAAAATCCTTGGAGTTGTCTTACTTTGGATGTTAATAAATGTTCACGATTTGCTGTATCCTAGCAATGAAATTTTTTTATCCATCTTGAAACACTCAGTTTGGTTCTGAGGCTATTCTCCTCGAAGCCTTAAAGTGTACCACTAGTTTCTTGGTTTTTAATATTTTTGTTTGTCAATAATGTCTATTTATTTTCAATTTAAAAAAATCCTGAGCCATTTATATAGTCTCAAGCTCGAGCTATGAAGGCCGGTACACACTATATTGTAGTATGTCGACAGTAATCCCACAATACTTTGGTGGTCATTGATGTTAACAATGTTTACACTGTCACAAACCCATTCGTGTTTACATCAGCAAATGCTCCGTAAAGTAGTGTTATCATTTTGCTTTTTAAATTTTCACGAAGAAATCTGTTTTTGTGTGTTTAAATCAAATACTAGTCCCGCAGCAACTAGCATAAATGAAAATAAATCAATCACACTATTCCCGCCCACAAATTACTATTGTCGAAATAGTTCACATTGTAAAGGCGCTCGTCGACGCTTGACGAAGTATCGGGAAAGTTTTACAGCTACAAACTTTCCCGATGTATCCGCATTGCTTCGTCTGTGCCATCAGTTTATGGTTCACATAATCAATGATGAACGCCAAATTGAAATACACCGCCGTTAGTGTACAAATTAATTAAATTGTCTGAAAAACTAGCATGTTTAATTTTCAATTGAACCACATCTCTATCAGTGGCTTGTAATCGATCTGCATATTGGTCAATGGTAGACCACGATTGCCTTTCAATGGTTTCACATTTTCTGCGTATTTAACGTTACCAAATTCCTTGATGTTAATTTTGCTTTCGCCGTTAATTTCTTCATATAAAACGAATGTCTAGCATTAATTGGCTATTTCTATTGGCTGTTCTAAAAGTGAATTTGATTGGTCAACACCGCAAGTTACCAAATTTGACAGCGTATGCTGATGATTCATTGTAATTGTCCCGAGAGGTCTGTCTAACAATAGCTAGTCATAATTACCTTGTGTAAACACTCCTTTGTACACTTCGCTGTATATTTTGTCTCTTTGGCTGTATGTTCCATCACTTCCAGTGTATATTCTGTCTCTTTTAGTACATGTATATACTAGTCTTCTCAGCTGTTATAATGAACAAAACATCAAATGCAGTTAAATCAAACCAGCCTTTTGTCTCAAATGTCCAAGTTTATACAGACCTATTATTTCCAATGTGGTGCTCTGTTCATAGTGGTAGCTCAGTTTGTCTATTTTGATCAGAGCTTAATTGGTGAAATCTGCTAAAAGCAACCTTGCTTATACTTTTTCACGCAATACACTCATATTCCATATAACAATCATTGTTGTCTAGTTATAACTTAGAGTGAGGCCTAACATGTGTTGAGTACGAAGGCTGACGCTTGGAACAAAACTAATGCTAGCTTATCAATTGTGGAAGTGTTCAGTAAAGTAACTTTAATATGATTTATGTGTATAATTCTGTGTTAGAGTTATCCTCTTGTTATGGTCACATGACCAAGATTATTGTCCTCCTGTCGGAGAGTTTTTTATCATTTGCACTAAGACGCAGAATTAAAAAATAAATCTGTTACTGATTGAGCGAAAATCTAAAATTTTCTGTTATTAAGAACGGTTAGATACAGTCGTTACATGGATTGATCATAAATTTTAAGCAACTTGTGCTAGTCATGTAGATCTATTCTCACAATAAGCGTTTTATTGCACAAGAAAGCAACATTATATGCACTATTTCTTTTCGCCACCAATATCTAATATGGCTGTGATTTTGAATCAAGGCCAACCATGCCATACTCCAAAGAATTGAAGAGGCAAATCTGCCATCTTTTTTACACCTCTGCTACTCGTGGTATACTCATCTGGCGGATGCCAAAAGCTTTCTAGAACTTGCTAGCATTCACAGCTAACAGCCAAAACTTCTAGCCCCTGAGTTACATGAGACGATCTGTTCTAGAACTTTCCAGAACTTCGGCTCACAGCCCAAGTTCTAGAACCTTCTAGAACTGCTTGTCTAATGTAGCATCAGTATTTAGTTTTCACAATATCAGTGCAGCTTATTTTTAGAATAGATTTTAACTCTATGTATGTATAGATAGTTTGTTCGAAGCCTTCGCTCATACTCGGTAAAGATCGGTAAATGTTGCAAACTTATGCTAATTCAGTAGAGCTTCCTCTTCTTCAGTGTCCTCTTTAGCGCCATCCGATAGTCGATGATAAAGCTAGCGTTAGAATTATCGCTAGCTGTTAATTGATGTTAGAGTTTTCTCACACAGAATTATACATTCTCATAGAATTATCCAAGCTATTATGTTTTATAGCTTCAATGGAGGAGCACCAACAAAAAGGTCTGCCACAACAGCAATTGGTAAACTCGACTAAGAGCTCAGAGCGTTTCCTGCCGCTCGGTGGAGGAGAACGATTCTCTCAGAGTCTCAGTGAGAAACGAGGAAAGAACGTTCTTCCTGGTGAGTAGAACGAGACTTTGTCATCTCCTGTAGAAGTGACCAATTGGTGTGTTACAAGGTTAACTGTCTTCGTGTCACTTGGATAAAAGGAGTCGCATCCTCTTTATTGATTAGCCAATCACTGATCAGTAAAACTTGACCACCATCTTTTGCTATTTTATTAGTTTTATAACATATGTGATAATTTGGTATTGCAATGTATTGTCTCTCACATCACAATGTTAAGTTAGGCAATTTTTGAGTGCCATGCTTAGATATCTAAGCTACCCACCTAACATGGTGAATGAGGAGTTGTTTGCCCATCGCAAGTCTTTGTCCAAGTGTTTCCCATTTTTCCTCATTCACTCTGATTAGTACCAGTATGATGCCACTGTTGTAACCTTATTTAACACTCACTTTCCTTTTATAAGTAGTATGTATAGTCATAATACTTATTCATGTTCATGTAAGTGATATATTCTAGGTTAGAGTACAACCTTACTTCGTAGTCAAGCTGAAGATAATATTTTCATGTACGTAATGATTCATTCTCAGGCACACGGATCCCAAGTCCATGGAGTCGGGTCAACCAAGAGGCAGCCATAATGGAGGCAGAGATGTCTAAGGCAGCAGAATCTCCGCACCAACCAAGTAACACTAGTCAGCTAAACAAAAGGGTAGGCAACTTCTACAGTTTGACAGGATTAGGGTGGCGGTCAGCTTCTCATGATATGCATTGACTCCGGTTGCAATACAAGGAGCGCTGAGGTGGATAGCTGTGCCTTTTATGGTGCAGGCCACTATTATATTTTAAATAAGTCGGCTGGTTAACTCTTTCATTGCCGTAGACACATAAATGCGTTTTCATGGGACGACTGCCATAGACGCATTATTGCGACTTTCCCAGCAATTGCGTAGTTACCTAATTTTATTATTCGTTGACAGCATAACCCATGGTCTTTGAGATTTTTATGAAATTGACAGTATTGTCCGAAGATTTTTCTATAAAATTAGCCTAGCATAACGAAGCAGTTTTAAACTTTTGTTTGAGAATTTCTAATTTAATAATGAACATTTTTTGTGTGAGTTCATTAATTACCGCGCGCGAGTCAGAAACAGGTAATTAGATATGTTGATGACATTATAACCAATTCAAATTCAAATTTTCGTGATTATACAGATAATTAAAGCAGCAGCACGGTCTCTGATAGTCTTGAAAGTAATAATTTTGTAAGAGTAAAGAACATTATGGAGGATCGTTTTAGCTTCTCATCGATCATAGCTTCACATAGCTTTATCATCACACAAAGTACAGACCATTGAATTTTTGCATAGCAATGATGGTTAAAATGTTGGCAAATTAAAATATGTAACAAAAATGTTCTAGATAGAATTTGAAATTGGAAAAAATACTGTTTACATATCATGAAGCAATATCGGCAGTTTTCGGTAAAATGGCTGGCACTTGGCAGATACCCAATTTTGTACATGCTTGGCAGTGAAAGGGCTAATGCAGAGGTATTTTATGATCAACACATTCCATGCGTGCTAACAATTTCATTGGATTCTGCAGTATTTGAAAAAGTGATTACCACGTCCATTACGAAATCCTTGATCCATATACGGATGTTTACATTCCTGCAGTACTAAGGGTGCTTCGTTTTATTGACATTTTAAGGTGTCTCAAGGTGACAGGTTTGATTTTGCAAGACGGCTCTTGATATCCATCAATGTTTAATTGCTTTTCTGTCCATTACTTCTTTCACTACCAGATTAATTTTGTTACTTGGTCATAATTACATATTCGGTAATACCTAATATTTATGAGGGCTCATGCAAGTTGTCATAGCTTTCGAACCAAACTATCTATAAAAAAATATTTCGATATCAGTTTAATGAGCATAAAGTTTTACATCAACTGATGCCATAGAAATGTCGCAAATGTATTGCAGGATGGGCTCAAACACTTTTTTAGCTTTTTATTCTATTGTGAGCGTGTCCGAGTCAGACAAGCTATCAATATTATTATCGATACTTGTCAATATTATTATAGCCTAAAGCATTATTATGACTGTTAAAAATGAAATAATTACTCTTCGTAGCACTGTTGACCAGCAAAAATCATCCATAGATCTAACATGATTGAAGTCTCCATAGCTGTAAGCAGCTGACTCGACTGGTCATTGCTAAGAAAAAATTGCTATTAAAAATTAAGTTTTTGCAAAGTGCAACTACACTCAGGTTGTAAACATGTTTTCTATTGGTTCAACACATGCAGATAATTGTTTCTTTTCATTAAAGTATAGATATGATAGGCTAATTAATAAACTAGAATTACTAGAATTACTAATCAAAAGCATTTTGTGTGAAGCCCACTAAATCTCCTATGGCCATACGATTGCTTGTGGTAAGCGAAGAGTCAAGCTTTATGTTTGGTAGATTTCTGCAAATAGCGGACCAAAATGATTGGAGGTGTGTCCAGATGTTTATTAGCTTTTCTTTCATTCAGAAGCCCCTCCCACCCCAGAATTGCCAGAAGCTTCCAGAATGATCTGGAAGCTTTTGGCAATTTAATGTGTCACTTGTTAGTTCTGTATGACCTTTCATAACATTCATTTAAATTAAGTTTGTTTTATGGACCAGCTGTTTGCCCCAATCATATTATAGGGTGATAGTGCAATTGTGTGTCTGTGGGTTTATTGCGTTATCATGAGATAATGCTTCAAAATGTATATAAGAAAACAAAAAAAAATGTTAGCAAAAGGAACTGCCGGAAAGTTTGACTAGGCAGCCCTGTAGCATTTAAAAATGCTAGAAAAACCTTGCTCTCTCCGCAAGTAGTCCAGATAGCCTGATTCTTGTTCACCCAGTTAGTTAATTTGTCTACAGCCTGACGGCCCGGGTATTACGGTGCAACGAGTAGAAGGTAGAGCTAGCGAACCAATGCCGGAACCTTCTTCACACCATCCATCTTCTAGTCAAGCGAGTATTCACTTTCCCCCTCCACCTCTACAACCCCCTTCTAGTGGTAAACAGGTGAGTCAGATTGTAGCACTGCCTCGTACGTGTCACTACAGCTTGCTCTCTCCACAGTTCACCTCCACACGCACAGATTTGCAAGGAGCCCGCTCGGCAAGCACTTGCTCTTAGCTTTCATGCTCATTTGTGCATCAAATCATCGCTTTATAGTTGATGCAACCTGCTGCATGCAGTTTATTGCTATAGGCTGGTTTACACTATATCACAGTATGTTGGTGTTAATCACACAATACTAAGGTGATCGTCTGCGATAATAATGTTCACATTTTTACAAACCCACTGCGTTTACATCGTCAAATAGTCCACACTGTAGCATTCTCATTACACAATGCAGTGGCTGAAATGAAGAAATACTAGTCCGGCGCCTATGGTCGTGAAAGAAAATATAGATCAAGCAATCCGTGATGGCCAATCTCCATCGATGAAAAGGTGTACATTACGCAAGCTATCGTGGATGCTCATCGGACTAACTGGAAAGTTTGCCAGCTGCAATATTTCCCGACGTATCCGCGTTGCCTCGACGATTACATCGGTTTACATTTCACATAGTCGATGAATAATAGCCCAGTGGACAACTTTTGCGTACGGCGATATACTGTGTACCAGACTTTAGTATTGTTGATAAAAGTTTTAGTAGTGCCTTTGTTGCCATGGCGCAATAAGGTCATTTCCTATGCCTTCAGTCAGCTCTCTCCAAATACTCATTTGTCATGAGCAGAGGACTAATCAACAATCTGTTTTCTTAGCATATATCAATCGGCATTTATAATTGGCCAGTCAGGCCTATACTTGACCAATCATTAGTCTGCTCATTTACGGTAAACCTATCAGCAATTGGCTCAAATACTTATAGCCAACCAAATAGTTATCAGATGCAACACATGGAATGATTAGCTATTGCTATGTTATTTTGTAAGACGAATAAATTAGTGAAACATAAAATTGCAACTAATACATAATATAATAAGTTAAAAATAATGTTACCTTATAGTTAAAATCATAGCTATGTTCTTACACTCATATGTCCTGTAATCTGGTTGTAGTTGTCTTATCTTACCCATGGAATAAATCCTATTTTTATAGTTATGAATTCAAAGATTATACGGGCAATTATTTTATAAAAGCAAGTTGTTTTCCCCATATAGCATGACTGAGTGAATTGTGGGTAAATTTGCTAAAGAGTTCTTTTTGAAAAAAGGTGATAACAGCAGCCATGTTATTAATCACATGGTTTTAGCGGAACACAGGCAAATCTGTTATAAGATCTACACTGGAAACGGGATAGTGGGGTAGACAAGGTTTTACTTACTGTGTGAATAGGAAAGTAGAACCTCATGCATTGTCTTCAAATGTTAGTTGTCTGCCTTGTCAGAAACCCTAACAAAAATTGATAATAAGGTAGCAGAAGGTTTTCTTATAACACAAAGATAAGTTAAAATAAGACTTGGCTATATATACGGAGACCATGTTCGATATGTTTATGATCTGGTCAGATGAAGTTGGTGTTCAACATGCTGTTTGGTAGAATTGCCATGTGACACGCACACAGTCCTGAGATGCCATAAAAATATATCGTTTATATTGTTGTGAAACCTCACTTGATCCATTCTCAGATTTTATTCATATGTTGAAAAGGCCGTGCGTATGTCAGATCAAGGTTTCACATGAAACTTTGTTATACCTCGTTTAATTGGTTTCATATTCCACAGAAAAACTGTGATGAACATTTTAGCCAGTTATATAACATTTATGTGAATGCATTATATAAAACTGGACTAAATTAAATGAAAGAAATAGTTAATAATCTGTACAAAGAGGTTTCAATTTGCATTTTGCCCTCTGATAAAGACAGGCGAGTAGAGGTTTAGTCTGAAAACTGACGGTATGGTTAGGGGAGGTGATAGAGATGTCTCGCTAATCTAACTTGGACTATGAGAACTTGGAGTTGTCATAACATTTTTGCTCTAATATTTGATGTTGTTATATTTTATGTTTGATTGTCGTGGCTACCATTTTAACTTCCTCTGGTTTCGTGCTTTCTTTTCTTGGCTTGCTTTTCTTTTTCGCAATAACCACTGGACAGCTTCGGAGAGTTCTAAATTTCTCTGAAGTTGTTCACTCATGTTTTTTTTAGAATTTCTTGCTCTAATTCTAAGGATAGCTTAGCTTTCTTTCATGTCTCCCCACTATTATCACTCACACTTGTTTGCTTGTGGTCCACGAGTTTAATCAGACGATAAAAGGAAGATATGGAGCCTGTTTGATATTGTTTCTACACTGCTAAGCCAAACTAAGGAGAGAATTGATTGGCCAAAAACATTTATATGTCACACAAGAAATTTCTTAATTTTATGGAGTCCGTGATATGCTCCAATTGTATATCGTGTTATGTAATACGGAGTGCAGACAACTCTTCTATCTTGGAAATTCTCAAGCTGAATTAAAATACTAAAAGCCTGTCTAATAATGTCTAAGACCCCAGGCTATGGAAACCCAATGATAGTAGTGCCGCTAAATTAAGCAAAAAAGTGACAACGTTTGCTTGGTGCTTGCTGCTAGCATTCACACGCTGTTATCTCCTCCAGAATGGCCAAGCAGAGCCACTGTCGCACCAGTTAGCTGAAGAGTTTAACAATGCTCGACGAGCCGGGCTTACTGCTGTCCCCCCTAGAAAACCTAACAGATCTAGTGGTGGTGGAGCCGAGACTGGTGCTGATCAGGAACGGTGTGAAACCGGTAGGCATTGATCCATTGGACACTGATTGTGCTTTTCTTGTGCTCTAAAATTACATTTACATCTGGTGTTTTGGGGCAATTCTCTAGTTTTGAATTGCCTGAAAAACTTGCATGTGTAATTCGCAATAACCAACCGCATGTGCTAGCTTGTAATCGATCTGCCTATTGGCCAATGGCAGATCCCGATTGCTTTTCAATGATTATGCTTTACGAGTACAGTAGACACCCCTACCATGCAAATAATCCGTTCTGAGAACGTTTAGCTATAGGGGTTTTACATTATAAGAGCAGTAAAATACATGTAAATTGTCTAAATCTTCTTCAAAATCTTCCCAAACTCACCGCTGTAACCCTTCAAAAATTATAAAAAATTTAATTACTGTAACCGTGGGTTGTATCGACAACTTTTTCTTGTCAGTTTCACATGCTTTATGGTCCATGAGTTTGGTAATTTTACGTTAAGTTAAGGGGAGTGTATGCTTTCAATGTGAGTTTAAGTCAAGTTTTTTACCTTTTTATAAATGAAAAGGTCTATGCTACAAAGGAAAAAAATTGGATATGTCTAAAATAACTTTAGGGAAACAAAAGTATATTATTATAAAAATTGTGTGTAATTTACGTAATAGGAAGCTTACGTTATTGGAGCGTCTACTGTATCGATGTGACCAAATTATTTCACGCAAATTTTGCCTCGCTGTTAATTTCTGTATAAGAAACGAATATGTTTAGCATTAATTGGTTATTTCTATTGGCTGTTCTAGAAGTGAATTTGATTGGTCAACACCGTAAGTTACCAAATTTGACAGCGCCTGCTGATTATTCATTTTAATTGTCCTGAGAGGTCTGTCTAAAAATGACTAGTCATTATTACCAAGTGTAAACACACCTTGGTACACTTCACTGTATATTCTGTCTCTTTGGCTGTATGTTCCATCACTGGAAATGATGGAACATTTGCCAAAAGGACATCACCCAACATCAGGATGTGCTAGCTTGTAATCTGTAATGTTCCATCACTGGAAGTGATGGAACAATTGGCTGTATATTCCATCACTTCCAGGGATGGAACATACAGCAATTTCTGCCATAATCTCTGCCACTTTCAGGGTATATTCTTGCATGCTATCTATTCCCTATACCATGTATTCCTTTACAAGTATAATATACTCTCTTTCATGTGTTGTAAACTCAATCCTGTTCCGCCTAATTCTGTGTTTTAAATACAACTTAATATATATCTCTCGTTGTCACCTTCACAGCATTATATACATGCTAAATTCTTCCATGTATAATTGTACGGTAGCTATTTGACACTAGGGATGTTATACTGCTTTGAGACTAACATATCTGCTCTGTGTTGTCCCAGCTGGCTCCCTCTGGTGGAAATCTCTTAAAAAAAGAGGTAGGAGCATAATTTTTACATCGCTAGCCCTGATGATTGCGGAATTAATACAAAGCCTTGCGCAGCAGGGAAACCAGCTTGACACTCCTCTAGCTTTATGCCACAAATATTTACACACACAATTTAAAAGGTTCCTCCCTCGTATCTGTACTAGTAGGTTTGGAGGCTAACTAGCGGTTACAAATGGCTACAACTATAACCTTTCAGTTTCATGAGATTCATTCACTCTTCCCTCCTCTATATGTCTCACCCGCTACTGTTAATAGCTGGCTACTGATAGGAGTGTTAATTATAGGGTTCTGTACTAACCGACCATTTCTGCTTCCAGGGTCACTGCGACCCTGACATCTGCGCCTGCGGGAGTCGTGCTGCCCTTCCTTCGCAATAACATTTATAATTTTAGTCTTGGTGTCTGTGAAAAATAGAAAAAATTGTGGTCTACCAACTGCGTCTCTGTGTGTTAGGTGATGCCTTTTGATGTTAACAATTGATGTTAACTGTTATACTGTGTTATTGTTCGATGTTATTGTAAGAAAAAACCTCACACGATTATGTTTGGTGCGAATCAGCTCCCTTTCATCGATTTTTTGAAACAATCTTCAGAGAGGTGTTGGAGAGTTCCTTAGAGTCTATCAGTGTGAGAAATGACATCTAATAGACCGTGTCACTCTCAATCTCGGAAACATCGGATCAGTAAACTCTATTAACTAAAAATCTCTCGAGGAACGAAACTCTGTGTGTAAATCGGGTAAAAAAAATTTGCTATAATAAGAGCCGTGTCCGTCTGTCGCGCCATTTAGAGGCCAGGAAAAATATTGCATCATTCAGGGTTCAAATCTAGAACCATGGGCTTCACTGTCCAGCACACTAACACCTTTGCCTTGTATCTTTTGTATTTATTGTGTGTGTACCTATTCTCTGCATGTTATTGGCGCATCTAAAGGTATAAACACACTAGGCGATACTTAGAGCGATATCGCGCTGCGTGGCGCTAATCTGCGCTAGAATTCACCCCGCGTGCTCATCCAGAGCGATAACGCTAGACTTTCTCTGCACAACTTTATCGCTAGCGAGATGCATTTCGATTGGTTGCATTTTACCAGAATGCAATTTTATGGCGGGTAATTATTTCTTATCGATGTTCACCAACGTACAGCAGCGACAATTTGCTATTTTGTTAATATTGAAACATCTTCAGAACGAGCACTGAATTGTTCATAAATTTGATAATAGCACTCCCAGTCATGTGCACCATAACAAACAAAAATTACAAAAAATCCAAGTTGAAAACCAACATTTGGAATCAATCGTTGCACAGGTTGACCATCTTGAGAACGGTAAATATTTAATACATTAGGCCTAAATATAAAAAACCACTACAAAATAAAATATGTATAAAAATAGTGAAAAATATTACAGTTAAAAATGCAATAATCATTTTTCTTATGTCTCCTTGTAGTGTAGGCAGTGTACAATCCGTGAAAGTGAGATAGGTTTAATAACAAATGCGTAAGTTGTTTACGTTGTCGCCTAGACGGCGCCATATTGACTGACCTAAATTTATTAACAACTCCGAAGAAACTAATGATACAGAATTTTATTGGCAGTTTGTGGGCGTGCCCATTATATCGCTTGCTAGTGATTCGCTCAAGTGTGTTTATGCACACGCTAGCGATATCTCCGCCCTCCTCATGATGCTCGCGATAAAATCGCCTAGTGTGTTTACACCTTAACAGTCTCTCGCAGCCTTGTAAAATAATAAGATAGCTGTACTATCTTAAATGATGAATGCTTTCTTAGTTTGATGATTTTCGGATTTGTCTTCCATTTGCGCAATCTTATGTTCATGTTGGTATTACTGCTTCAGCATCTGCTTTATTTTCCAAACGATAATAAATCAATACATAGACCGCATCTTTGTACAGGCCGCAGGACACATGGCGTTGCTTTTTAACACAGCGGCAACTTTGCAGTTTAAAACGGAACAGTGTCTACCGGCACTGTTTCGTATTAACTGACGCTTTTTAACCTAGTGCCTAACGGAACAGTATCGTTAGGCATTGTTTCGTATTTTCTTTCGTCACTAGAGAAGCACTAACTGGAGATTCTGGTTAATCCGCCCTAGCGGTGAAAGAAAAAGCCACAGAATAGCCGCACCCTTATATAAGCCGCATGGCTCAAATCAACAAAAAAAGTAGCGGCTAATAGTCCGAAAAGTACGGTACTATCTTAAATGATGAATGCTTTCTTAGTTTGATGATTTTCGGATTTGTCTTTCATTTGCGCAATCTTATGTTCATGTTGGTATTACTGCTTCATATCAGCTGAGTTATAGAAGATTTGGCAAAAATTGAATAAGTATTAAATTTTGGTGACTTTCAAACTTGTAATAGTAATATAATAATATTCGGTTCATAGACTGTGTTACGCAATAGACCCGGATTCATCTCCACACAAAAATACTTATTTGAAATAACCATACAAAGATACAGTAAACCCTCACTTTTCACAATTAAAGGGGCCGGAATCCCTGCGATAAATAGAAACTAATTTTTAAAAGTGTATGTATGAGCCAAATTTTAACATCTTAACCCCAAAACTGTTTTAAACACATTGTATTTCGTTATCTTTATCAATATATATTAATCTCAATGTTTGTCCGTCTGTACTTCCGTCTGTCCAGCTATGGCGATAAAGTTTTAAGAATAAAATATTTGCTGCAAACTGGATTTGAACTCACAACCTCTAGTTCTGTGGTATCCATTTATCCGATACACTTCCTTCTACAACTGGCTATATCATGGAATAAATTTGGTACGTAGAATACATGCCAATCTTTTATGGCTTCATGTTGAACTCTGCAACTAGCTTATGCGTAAAGGCGTAACAGAAGAAAATCTGTATAGCTATACCAGAAGAAAAATGCATGCCGATAAGTGGAGAAAAATGCGTAAACTCATGTAGCCAACAAGACTATTGCAATCAGTATAGATCTGTAATTGGCACTGCAGTTGGTACGGTATAAATTGGACAGACATCAACACAGTAAACGAAAATAGCACGGACATAACCACCTACATTTCAAAGTCAGAATGGTAAATGTTGATGTTGAATATGTTGATTGAAAGTAAATGTTTTGTACAGAAACTTTTTAATTACCAGTGTAACGCCGGGCATCCAGCTAGTCGATTATAAATCTCAGTGTCCGTATGTCCAGCTTTAGTGTCAAACACATAGGAAAGAAAAATCCGCTGCTCATCAGATTTAAACTTACAAACCTCCAGTTCTGCCGACGCATTCATCCAATACATTACACTGTCTAACTGGCCATACCATGGAATAAATTGTGCACATACTTATCACATTTACCAATCTTTCATTGCTTCATGCTTAACACTGCAGCTAGTGTTATGCGTGAAGTCATACCAGAAGAGAAATGCGTGCCCATACTTGAAAAAATGTCTAAACTAACATGGTTAACAATGCTATTGCAGCAATATAGAGCTGTAGTAGGTACTGCGGCTGGTACAGTATGAATTACACAGATATAAACAAACATCTTCATTTGAAGGTTAGAATGACAACTGTTGTATTTGTTGATTAAAAATATTTTTTTTGAGCAAAAACTTTTTTATTAATCGTTTAATGTTGGGGATTCAACTACTTTCCTTTATAAGTAAGTAAAATGTAGTTATCTTGATTGACTTTCAGGTTATATATAAACTTCAATCTCAGTATTTCAAGCCAGAGAATGCACTTAGATAGTACAGGCGTAGTTTGAACTTCATCTGGCTTGAATATTCGTACTTGTAGTTAACTGGGTTCATTGTGAAAAGGAAGTCACGTTTGTAATGTATTTTATGTATGTATATTTATTTATGCATTTCAATTTTATTTAATGTTTTTTGTGATTAATTTTCTTATATTTTTTTAACAAACATTTTGTAACCTCAAAGTACTGAAACCACGAACCGTGAAGTAGCCTGTGATTACTGTAGTTTTATTTTTGGTTAAATATTAAATTCTTAGGCTATAATAAACTAAGTTCTATAAAATCCTCAGACGAAGCTAAAGTGAAAAAGAAAAGAAAGTGTTTCCAACTTGTACCCTCCTTAATCAACTCAATAGTTAGTAATTATAGAGTTATTTTTGTTTGTCAATGGCCCGCACCGCTGCAAACTCCAAATGATAAAAAACCGCTTTGCAAGGAACTAGCCCCTGACTGTCCTTAGCTGTTTGTCTCATAATGGTTTCCTGTTATTTCTGGGCAAAAATGTACTCGAGATTTTAGCCATGTTTCTGGAAATTTAAATCTCACCCCTCTAACCTCTCAAAAAGGAAAATGATAAACTAAATGACTAAAGGAATGAGACTGTTGAGGGATTTTACGTTATATAAATATTAAATACATGTAAATTGTCTAATGCATTCCAAGATCTTCCCAAACTCACCCTTTTGGCCCTTCATAATGGAAAAGGCTAAAACGTTTTAATCCAATGACTGCAATAACTGTGGTATTGCCTGAAAAATTTGCATGTTTAATTCGCAATAACCAATCGCATGTGCTAGCTTGTAATCGAATTGCCTATTGGCCAATGGCAGATCCCGATTGCTTTTCAATGATTATGCTTTACGAGTACAGTAGACACCCCTACAATGTAAATAATCCATTTTGATAACATTTAAATTATAGGGTTTTTACGTTATACGAACAGTAAAATACATGTAAATTGCCTAATCTGCTTCAAAATCTTCCCAAACTCACCCCTGTGGAATTACAAAAATGAAAAAACTTTTATTTAATTAATGTATAGTAACTGTGATTTGTATCGACAGCTTTTTCTTGTCAGTTCGTTAATCGACAACTTTTCCCTTTTTTTTCATTATTTATGCTTGGTTTAGGTTCCATGATTACGGTAGTTTTATGGTAAGTTAGGGGGGTCTGCACCTTCTAGGATAATTTAAATCAGTTTTTTGCACTTTACTTCCACAGCAAGGTCCTGCTGCAAAGAAAAAAATCGTCTATGCTTGACACAAAGTCAAAACAAGTGGCAAAGTTCTCCTTAATTTGTTGCCAAAAGCCTTAAAATTTTCTTTTAAAAAATATTTTTTTCCTCGTGAAATTTCTCTACATTATGGCCACACCCATTTTTTCGTTTATATCTCTTTTCATTGCAGGTGCTTTAAGGCCTAATTCTTCCACAACACAACTGACTTCAGGGGCGGAGACTGGCTCATTTGATATAAGCTCCGCTCCTTCTACTCAGCCTACTCTAGAACTGAAGCACAGGGATAATCAGACCATACTCACATTAAATTCTAAACCTCCGACCGATGAGTCGATTAATGACAATTTAGAAGAGAGCTCAATGGACGACTCGCAGTTTCAATCTTTAGAGAAACGTCGGTCGAAGCTGTTGGGTAACCTAAATAGGAAGATGTCTGCACATGACTCACGAACTGCACGGCCAGTAATGGAGGTAAAACCTCGGCCCAACTCTCTTTCCTCTATAGAATCTCCTTCGGGGGAGTCGGCCCCACTTGGTAGACCGATACAAAAGAATGCCAAACCGGTCTTTCCAAAGGTCAAACCCAAGCCACCTAGAAAGCCAACCAGCATTGTGGAAGAGGACGGACTAGCGTCCTGTGAGTAAAATAATTCATTTAGGATGGAGTTCTGTACCATTTATATTGTAGCATTAAGTCATTGACATTTTTAGCCTCGAATCCTTTAGCTTTAGTCATCTTATCTTTATGTTTGAATTCTTTAGTTTGGGGTTTTTAGAATTGTCTGTCACCATTAAGTCAATCCTTTTCATGACATATTTTAGCTGGTGCTCAGGGTGTGGTAAACGAGGCTCTGACGCTCATAGATACGAATAGAGTCGGCTGGACCAAAGATCTTCATCCTTTCCTCCAATTGGCCAGAGAGCACACCGACCAGATGCCCTCACACTCCAAGTTTGCCTATAAGGACAGCATAAAACAGCTGGAGCAGATCTCTACCCAGCAGGAGAACACCGGACTCAAGCAGCAGGCCAATAAGATTCTAAGTCAGCTCGTGCAGACGGTGCAGAGGTGATGGCACCTGCTAGGCATGTCACATCGGTGTCGTGTCGCAGCGTTTCTTGACGTACTTGGCACAAGTACTGGCAGTGTGCCATGGCTCTCATCGGTCGAAATTTTCTCTTTTTTCTCTAAATAGCTCATTTTTGTTGTTTGTATCGGCAGAATATATCATGTTATATTTTCATAGTTGAGTTATACTCGTGTGACATTTGTTTGACCTTGAAGCCTTCTTTCACGCATCTTGGCTACAGATGTTGCATTATTTTTTGTAGATAAATCATTTTAATTATTCTTTCTTTATTAGGTTTTCTAGCGATTATATAAAATAATAATAACTTAATCCTGTTTAAAGAAATTCACAATATATATCTATGTTGGTGGTCTGGTCTTGATGACATCCAGCTTGTGGGAGTCTGACATAGGCTCTAAGTGAAATATGGAACATGAGGTGCATATGAAGTTGATCCACCGTAATATTGATTGTTGATTGCTAATATTGATTTCACATTATTACCATATCATTATTACTCACTGATATGGCAATAATGTGAAGGGTTTTGTATTGCTACCTGCTACCATATTGCTAAAATCTAACAAGTATGTAAAACACTCCATTAGTAGAATTTTGTTGTCTTTCCTTTTGCAGTCAAATAATTTTTGTGGAGCTGGTACCGAGGTAATGGTGGCTTTGATTGGTTATCGATCGAGTGAAAAGCTGACATTTTGTTTAATCAGTTTTCACAGTAAACAAAAAATTGCACCCAGACCTAGTCCATTCTTATGAATGAATGGTTTATGCCTGACTAGTTACTGAGTATTACTAGGAGCTGAAGATCACAGGCTACAATGGTAAGTGTTGCAACTTCATGATCACAGATTTGATCAGGGCTTCCGAGGTAGCTGGTATATATGCTAACAGGAAGCAAAGTACACATGATAGAGAGAAGACAACTTAATTGTGATTAAGGGGTAAATGAGTAAATTATTACTTGTATATAAAGTTTAAAAATATTTTACCTACATTTTATTTTTTACAATTTCTGGAAAAATTTTAAAGAGGTTCAACAATAACCTGTAAGCGTTATTATTAATTCAACAAGCGACTTTTTTTGTCTTTCACTTAGTATTTATATTCATTATATCGTTTTTATTTGATTATCATATTTGCATCAATGCATTTCTCTTGCATATCGTACTAGAACAAACTACCGAGCCACGGCTAATTATTTCACATTTGAACACCTTTACTGTTGTCTTTCTGTAAATTTTTAGAACTACACAAAATATCTTTCTCATGATATGAAGATTTAGAGAATTTCTATAAATTCTCTAAAATATAATAAATAAAAATAAATTTCTATAAATGGGTAAACCGAGGGGTTTGTTTCATAAATTTTTTATGTGAAGTATGTCACGGAGTCCTTATCTTGGCAACCCTGACATATTTTATGTATGCATGGAGCACAGACTATATGTACAACCAATTGTAATTGTTGTTATGAAAGTTTATTAATAATTTATTTTGTCTTTTTTTATTACTTGAATGTTCTATTTATTTAAGAGTTTCACTATTCTTTATATTTGCGCATAAAATTGTAGTGATTGTTTAAATTTGTAATGCAGTAAAGTTTGCACTTCAATTTTATGTTGTACTTCAAAAGCTCATAATATGTAGAGGCACTGGTGAGTCAAGGTTCATATGTAGAGGCAGTCATGGGTCAAGGTTCATATGTAGAGGCAGTCATGGGTCAAGGTTCATATGTAGAGGCAGTCATGGGTCAAGGTTCATATGTAGAGGAAGTTGTAAGTCAAAGTTCATATGCAGAGGCAGTTGTAAGTCAAAGTTCATATGTAGAGGCACTTGTAAGTCAAGGTTCAGTCGCAGTTGTTAATCAAACTACCATCATAAGGGAGCTGTTTCAATGGATTTCTCCACGGTTTTTTTAAGCTTTGTCCTTGATTTTTCCACAAGGGTTTTCATGGTTTTCTATAAGTTCTATAGTTTTACCATGATATCCTTGTTTTCACATATCTGGTTTTGTTTGCATTAGGAATTGGTAGCAGGTGAATGTAGTAAATTGAAAAGTATGACCTTAACCTTGGCTCGATATAAAGCGATAGAGAAATATTTCTGTTTTTTAAACTGATATGCTCAAAGTCTAATTTTGTTAACACAATAATTTTAACTTATAAAAAAGCTATGACAAACAGTGAAAAGGAAGAGTTGATTGAACCCATATCTTTTGTTTATTTGACCAATAGCTACACTCTACTAACTAGTCTCTGGCAACTAAAGTACTAAACTATTCTAAATTTAGCTCTGTTTTAATACTTTCATATTAAATTGACAATTAAAAAGTCACAAACTAAAGTCCGCGCTACGCATGGGCAGCAGTTCAACTCCTTGGAACTGCTGACACAATGAGAGGCTTGCTAGGACCAGCCATTGCCTGAGCTTTGGCGAACACGATGTCTTTCTACAATCACAACAGCAAATCTCAAGCTTAATAATTTGCAGGTTTCGTCAACCAGAAAGTACAGTTTAAACCTTTACAATTACAGCGGGTATATCAGCAGCAAGAAAACTTTTTAATATAACTGAAACATAAAAAATACCGACAGTGTCAGGCATCTGGGCACACAAATAGACAATGATTTATGGTTCTCTAAGCTGATATACTTTTTTGTATTAAAAACTGATAAAAAAGCTAGAATGCTTTCAAAATTTGTGCGTTAGAGTTGTGCTACTTAATGTGGAAAGCTACAATAAGCGTCTAACTGCCTTTAATGCTGAGGAGCTACATGTGTTTTAGATATTTCCTGTTTAAAATATTCAAGTCATATTTAATATATATATAATATTTAACATATCTAGCTAACTATAACATACTTTGACATCTAATAAAATTATTCAAATTACTATTCTTATGATAGTGTTATTGCCATTATTAGTATTGTGATTATTCTAGTACAATCTTCATAACTCCTTGTTGGAATATCAATGCCAGAAACTGTCTCCAGTCAGAGAGTTGTCTACTCAGTAAGTGTACTACAGAATTCCTTGTTACTGATAGAGAGTAAGTCACATCTCGGGTTTTTGTAAAACCATTATGGTAGCATATATTCTGGCTGCTTATTGGTTCAAGCCTAATCAGCAGCACTCTGGCATATATTGAAATCTTGCAGACTTGTATTTTGTATAATTTAAAACTATAAAATGAAAATTTCAAACATGACAAACATCTGAAAATAATTTTTACCTTTTATAGTCATACAAACATGTCATTATATACCATTTATATATGATTTTCACAAAAATTATTGTTATGCGAATACCTTACACAACACTTACTTCAACAATGACAAGCCTTGGCCAGAGATAAATCAGTAAATATCTTCCCACCTGATTCTACCCCAGAGTCAACTTGGTTTCATAGTTTCGCTTTGTTTTTCTGTACTTTCAGTTCATGTAGAATTATGAAATTTTAGTCGCTTTTCCGCGGTATGTATTTTCAGTATAATTCTGCAGTTTCAATTCGACTGGACTTAAAATATTGCCAAAAAAATAGAGAGCAATTCTAATTGACTGAAAAAGAAAAATGGATGTCAGTAGAACAGTTTGTAATGACACACAGATTAAACATTGAACTTCTTCATAAGGAAGGATAAAAATTTATAAAGATAAAAAGTGTAGACTCATCAGCAACAAGAACTTTACATTAAAACTATAAGTTTTTCAATTCATAAACAAATACATACAATCTATCAGACTCAGTGTACTGCAATCATTATGTTTCTTCAGTTATTTCTAAAACCTCACTTTTTTAAGGCAGCATGAAAAGACCATTTACTCTATCTGATTTATGTATGGTTCATTGAGTCCTACAAGCTTGTAGCTTCAAAATTCAAGTTCAAAGTTCAGTTGAAAAGAAATTTTGCTATTCTAAATGCGTTTACAGCTGATGGAAAGTTGCTAATGTTGTCTGGGATCGTGGAGCCTGCTTGTATGTACAAGGCTAGGTTTCAAGGTGTTAACTAAAGAATGATTTTATGACTGCTAATTTGGCCATGGTGTATGTCATCGTCATCAGGATTGGAATAGAGACAGATTATATCTACATGTATGTATATATAAATCTCAAAGTCTGTGTTTAGTTCTGTTTGTCCAGCTGTTAAAATACTGGAATGAAGATTCCAATATCGCAGAAGATTTGATCTCGCAAAATGATCAAATTTCGATTTGATCCTCATTTACCAGGCAAATGCTTGCAAATGTCGCTATGTAGGTGAGAATACACTACTGCTCTTCGTTATGGCCCAATGTAATTTAATGCTTGCTCTTTTGTGAGAGCAAGTAGTTGGCTGTTATTAGTAAGCTTACTCAAATTAGCCATTGCAATGTGTCAGGCTAATAGCAAGTGGCAGGCAACTACATTACCTCTCAATATTTTTAGGATGAATTTTAATATCCGGGCAACGCCGGGCTGTCGGCTAGTATATATATAACTTAGGCATGAAACACTTTGGTTATTATTATTGTTTCACTCACCAATTCTGTGGTTTGTGCAGTTTTTTCAAATCTGAATGCTTTCAACAACTTGACAGCAGCAAGCCTCAGCTCTAACATCGCCAATCCGCTAGCAATGCAGCTCCTGTTACCCAGCCCGAATGGCATGTATGTGTACTGATGGTTCTCAGTTGTGTTCTCCGGAGAAAACCTGACGTAACCAAAAGTAAATTTGTAAAACTTATGTTACGGCCTTATTTGAAAAACATTTTTATTTTTTAAATGAAATTATTACCAAGGAAGTACAATATATAAAACTGAAGCTTGGAGTTTATACAAAAATTCATTGACAAGCCTTTAATTTGCACAACAGTTAAACAACAAGTTATCGTAACAACATATACTCTACGTCTAAAATGCTAGCAAAGCTGTTATGTAGCTGTCAAATAACAGAATATCATTGCGTAGCACTTGGCAAAAATTTGATTAGTTAATACATCTCATCAATCACACAAATTTTAATTGTCTGGTAATCAAAATGCTACGGTGGAATTTTTGAACGCAGACGATTTTCTTGACCGTGTGTCCTTATTCGTTTTGTCTAAAATCTTTGAGTTTTTTGCTTCGAAATATTATAAAAAAATAAATCTTTCTTTCCATTTTAGCAACACTTGAAATCTGTTTTTTTATGTCTTTATTATGAAGCACAAGTTAACAAGTTTACATGATAGATTAAATATCATAATGCTCAGACACCAAATTATGACAATCATAGTCAATAGGGTTGTCTCAAGAACTCTAGCAGCCAACTGTTCAGGGACAGATAACTCTGAAAAATACAGGGCTTGTGTTGTCATGCGTAATCCTATACCCAGAATGCTTGTGTTTATCCTTACACAGACATGACGAACAATAGCTTCTAATTCTGTGACACGAACATACTACATCCACCGTTGTATTTTTCAGTTTATGAACTTTCTGCTACCACAATTTTCAATTCACTATCGCGACGCATCCACAATATTATTAAATTACCAACTTTAAAAGCTTTTAACTTTTTGTTCAACTCACACAATAATTCTTAAATTCTGTCTTTTCATTTTTTTCTTATGCTAAGAAAAATGATATATACATGTGGGGGTAACTCCCTTATAAATTATAAATTAGCTATTCGGTATTAAATCCTACCTAAATGTATATGAAATTGTTTAAAAATTAACCTGCACAAAATTTTAGTTGATTTTGTCCGAAAGTATCGACATTTTTCTATGATTTGCCATTCTTTTAGACGTTTGAGGTGATCTGATTGCCAGGATGTTTCAAGATTTTAAAATCGACAGAGCTTGTTCGTGAGTAAAGCATTCAGAAGAAAAATACATGCAAAATGACGTCACTAGATGTTATCGTTGCAATAGTTGATATCAGCTTTTGTGTTCAAGTTGCAGTGTCAGGGGTCAGGGGTCAGGGGTTAGATTTCTTTGCAGCTATCAACTATCAACATCATTAACACACTTTCGCTTGATCTGAGTATTTTAACCATGATCAAGTTTTGTCGGTTTTAATTTTGAAACATTCTGGCAGTCAGATCACCTCAAACATCAAAGACAATTAAAAATCATAAAAAATATTGACACTTTCTGATCAAATCAACTAAAATTTTGTGTAAGTTCATCATTAAATGTGTAACTTACTCTCGATTCAAAATTTTTTTATAATTTATCTCACTCGGAGAAGTGAGTAGAAAAATTGAAAAAAATTTGGTTTTTAATTGCAAATTGAATATTTTTTAATTAAAAATTGTAATTTTTAATCAAAGATTATTATTTTTTAATTAAAAAAATTATTTTAACTAATTTGACTAAAAAAAGGGAGCATAGAAGAGACTGAAAATAACTAACTGACCTTTCAGGGTCAAACTTCTCAGGCTCTGGCCAGTACTCAGCATCACGCTGAATCACAAATATTGGTATCTCCACAACCATTCCTTTCGGTATGTCAATTCCATTGATTGTGACATTCCTCCTCGCCACACGGTCTACTCTGTATAATAAATTGTGATGACAAACATTTTAACTTTGACAGCATTTGCGTAATATACTGTAACTAAGAAATTTAGAGCAAGTTTAGATTATTGTGAGTTTACCTCATGCAATAAAATATTATTTTATTCATATATATAAATCTCGGTGTTTGTCTGCTGGTTGTTTGTCATCCGTGTGTCCAGGTATAATGATAAAGTTTTAGGAACGAAAAATGCACTTCACCCTGAACATGAACTCGGAACCTCCAGGTCTGCAGACAGGCGTGTTAAGCCACTAGATCAAGGGTGTACATTGCTATACAATGGAATAATTGTGGTCATAATTACATCACTTACAATATGCCCTCTTGAAGCGTTTGGAAACTCATGATTGCGCTAGAGATCATTATGCATAACATAACAATTATTATGGTGGCTTCACACGGCTCTTATTATAGTAAATATTTAGACTAGCTTAAGTTACTTGCTTCAGTTACTAAAATTCGTTAGGTAATTATTTGGTTACCCGTGCAATGCCGGGCATTCTACTAGTTATAAAAATAAGTATCACTTATATATTATATTTAAGCAATATTTACTTTTCCACTTATATATTCCCATGACCAAACGAGCGGAGCGAGGTTTGAGAGTTTTTATGATAAATGCATGTGCACACAACTTACGAAAATTATTCATCAACAATGAGACGAACCCTTGTCTCGAAATCTCATCAACAAATTTAATCATCGTTTTGTAGAGTCGTTAAAGTATAATAACAATACAAAACACATACAAGCCTATTTAAATATGTTACCAAGTCTTTGTAAATTGTCGAAACTCTCTTTAAACTTACCCATCTGAACACAAATCGACAGATTAATTTGGCTGAAATTCTTCACAAAGCGCTCGACAAGCTTGGTTTAATAAAAGTTAAGACCGGAAATTGAAACGCCGAGCGACAGAGAATAGAACGATTAAGTCCTGCGCATTTCATGGAAAAACAACGTGCACATTTCACAAGTCTATAGCATTGTCGAATTGCCCAAGGTTTCTGTAATTAACATAGGAGTACTGAAATAGGAGTACTTTGGTATTCTAACTGATGTCCAATGCAGTGTAAGTAAAGGAAATGACGATGATTTTTTTAACGATCTTCATGAGGTTATTACAATATTTAATTATAAGTTTAGATGACTACAGAACAATGACTACGTAGTACAGATTTTCTAAAAATCTATATAAATATCACAACTTATTGATATTGCTAGCTATGACGTTTTGAAATGTCAACAAAATTGTGCATTGATTTTATATTATTACTATATTAGTAATATTGGTTATTTTAATAATATCAGTGCATTTTACTTCTGATATTGGATAATATTACATTCCTCCTATTGCAGGGGAGAGATATAAACATATAATATTGTCCTTTCATTATTGCTGTTTGTTGTATATAATAACACCCACACCCAGTACATTACAGCTACCATTGCAGTTATCCTATTGCACTGCAGTGCCATTTGACTGCTAATATTGCATTTCTCAACCACCAGTACCCTTTCTTTTTCCAATATCTCTTTGGTCGTGGGCTGTATGACAGTGGAATTTCTAGTATATATAAGCAATATTTAATTTTCCCTTATATATTATATATAAAAAATATTTAATTTTGATCTTTCAACAAAACAACAACAAAAAGTTTGATCAAACTACTTAACAATTTCATTTCGTCAAAAAGAGTTCAACTGTACTCAAACTGTCATGTGAAATTGTCCTGGTTCGTAGTTGTGTGACCCTGGAACAGTTAGCAGGTTGGCTGATTGTGATAGGTGTGTGTGGCGTCTGTTATGTTACATGTGTGGTCTTACGTTAATTAGCAGGTGTATTACACAGCAATGGAAGTGTGATGAATTTAATGTACCGAGAAATATAAAATCTCGGCGAATCAGTGAGCAGTGACACTGTGGCTGACGCACGTTGATTTTTAGCTTAATCGTGCCTTACAGCTGCGTAAAGTACCTGTTGCACTATGTCAATTGTCTGACAGATTATAAACGAGTGTGTTTTGTAATTGAACCAAAAGCGCACCAAAGAGTAGTTCAACATACATGTATACTAAAAGCTCACTTGCTTTCGAATAATAATGACATAATTCAAAATAACATTTGCTTAACCCTTTAACAGCCGTATGCGCATTTATGCAAAATCTATGGCCGACTGCCATATGCGCATTTTTGACAATTTCCCAGCAATTGTAATAACTTAATTTTATCATCCGTTGACAACTTAACCATCGATCTTTAGTATTTTTATGGTATTGACAGTGTTGTCTGAAGGCATTTTTTTTTTATAAAATTAGCCTAAATATGCAAAGCAATTTAAAATCTTTGTGTAGGAATTTTCAACTCAAAAACGAACATTTTTTCTATTTGTCGTTCAAACTATTTAGTGTTATTATGACTTTTGCAAGTACCTACCGAGTTAAAAAGCCAAAAATTACTTATGTCGATGACATTATAGTCGATTCAAATTTAGAGTTATTAAATGTTCAGATAATGAAAGTATGGTAATAGTTTTGTAAGAACAGAAAGCGTTGTAGAGGATCGTTATAGCTTCGTAGCGATTGTTGTTTCACATGATAAAGATAAATTGAAATCTTTTTTGCATAGCTCCGTTTGTTAACACGTTGGCAACATAAAATATCTTACAAAAAATATTTTAGATTGGGTTTGAAATCGAAAATTATTGCATATATAACATTCAGGAAAATCCGCAATTTTTGAGTACAATGGCCGGTAGTAGGCCGAAAGCTAAATTTGTACATGGATGGCAGTGAATGGGTGAAATATTCGCGTTATTAAAAACAAACAAAAAGGTTTATACTATATATTGCAAGATTTCTATTAACATTTAAGAGAAAATTTAGCACTTTCAATGTTTCTTACTAAAATTAATGTATGTGATGTTCATACTAGTGTCTTACAATCACTGTTTCCATGATGCGCAGTACTTCGGAGTTGCGCTCTCTCCGAATCATGGAAACAGTGAATGCCCATTGTACTGAAAGAATTGCTATAGTTGAGATATGACAGATGTTAGAAGCTGGCATGCCTGGCAGGTGTTCATCCATGCCACTATGAGCAAGTGTGTGTCACAATTGTAGTTAGCAGGCATATATTCCTCAATGGTTTCAAGGTTATTTACTCCCGTCTGCTGGCTAAGGATGTGGTAGGGCATAGGTTACAATGGTTATCATTAGAACAGGCTACAAGCTTGGCCTGGGCTTTTCAAAAGAAAGAACAAAACAGAGAACTTGGACTAATTGCCCAAAATGGGAGCAATGGCTAAGGATTTCAATTGGTATACCTTGAAATTGGTTCAAAGTACCCATAATGTGATAAAATTTACTTTGTTATTGGAGGAAATAGTCTCATTGACTCGTTAATGCACATCTCAAGGTAGACGAGTTTTTTGAGGTCATCATAGCCCAGCTCTGTGCCATCTTTCATTGCATCACAGATGACTTCGTACAACTATAAAAAGACAGGTCAACAGGGCAATTTGCTGGGAAACTATGTTAATTAAACACAACCGTTAACATGAATATAATTACAATATAGAGTAGATGCTGCTATAACGTATACCTTCTATAGCTTAAATTCTAAATAACGTAAAAAAATTATGTGAAGGTTTTGCTTCTTACTATGTAAACAATTCCATATAACGTAAATTGTCGATTCAGGCGATTTTTCAAAATCGATTTGAATGCTAGTTTATATCGTCGCACTTGCGGAAGAAGAACCGCCGTGCACTTAGCATAATATCTATTATATATAACTTTTGTGACATTCTAGTTCATCATAATAGATCGTTAAATATGTCGACAAAAAGGCGAATAGGATAGCTGCGCAATTGTTCATAAATACAAAGGCGATCGGTTAGTGCAGATGTTACAGGGTCGGTCTATCAGTCTTTTTGTCACGAGTTAGAGTATCGTCAAAATTTATCTTTATCCTAACCTTGACCCCTGGATAGTGATAGACGATGAACAGGTAGAACTGCTTTTTATAATAAAAATATTTTGTTGTTTTGTTTTATTGTATAAAATATTTGTTATTAGTCATACTTTGCAGAATAGATTTTGTTGTTTAGAAAGATAGGCAAACCGTTGTAAATCTACGTCGAAAATGTGCAGTTCCTATCAATTTGTTGTAAATTTACCACAATCATGGTCTATAAAACCAGTAAGATTGATCATAAAAAGGAGAAAAGTTGTTGATGCAAACCAATAATTCTGCACATACAGTACAGCCTACAAATCAAAGGAGTTAAAGATTGACTTGCAAGAAAATTCACATGACAGTTATTTGGTATCAAAAGATTCACCATGTCTTACTTTGCTGTGTTGTAGGTGCCAAATATTATTGGTGATTACAAGCTCTTAAAAGGTAAAAAACGAACAGTTAATCGCCGCCATATGAGACTGCCGTAGATTAGAATCTCTTTTCAAATCGGCTCAAATGGGACGTAGTTGTACAAAATGGCTTCTGTTTACACTTTCACGCATCCTCATTCGTCGAAATAATTTCCCAAATATATTTCACGCATTCAATAAAACCATGTCTATTGTTCTTACGCGTCTATTTTATCGTCATTGTAATGCTGTCACTTTCAGCACTGATATCTTATAACCTGCCGTGAAAATTCGTTTAATATTGTAACCTTAGCTCGAAGGAGTACATATCATTGTCTGATAAACATGACGAGCCTGTTGGTCACCTGTAATAATCGAAAAATGCTGCAGAATTATTCACGAAGTATGGGTCACATGATCAGATTACTGATTACGACTTGCCGATTAGACCAGGCCGAAACAAAACTGTAAAGTAGCGAGCATCTATATTTGATACGGGGTCTTCGGTAAAACCTGAAGTGTCTGTCATAAACTAGTGCTATGAGAAGTTTTATATTGGGCCTTTACTGGCCTTTTAATTCATGTGAGAACATCATGTGACAGAACAATAACCAAATGGAATGACTATGTGAGAAAAATAAACTGATTCCAATCTACCGCGGCTTATCGTTTTCGAGCTTTTAAGAGCTTGTAATCACGTTTCTACATATTTTGCACCTACAAAACAGCAGAGTAAGACATGGTGAATCTTTTGATACCAAATAACTGTAATGTGAACTTTGTTGGAAGTCAACCTTAAAGTAAATGCGAATGACCATTAAAATACGCATCACACGATAATGTAGCGTGCACACAATTCCAAATTCGCATCATTCGCACCATGGAAACATTGTGAGGCTGCGTTTGACTTCCAGGTAAACCAAAATATGGTACTTCAGCTTGTGACAAGTTGACATGTTATTTGTCAGCTTCAGCAGGTGGTCTAGAAAGTCTAAACACCAATTGTTCTAGCTAATATGTTAATAGTTTGTGTGTGACTTCTCATGTTCACTAAGCATGAGGCTGCCAAAGTCAGCATAATGTTTAGTCACTCCTGAGTTTTCAAGATTACATAATATAATATTCTAGGTAAAACAACAAAGAAATGGTTTACTTCCAGCGCTATGAGGAATATTGAGACGAACTGTAATACGAGTCATTGCACTCTAGTTTCAGTTAGCAGGAGCATATTTATTTACAAAATATGTGACATGAGCAAAGAATATATTTTTTCTGTAGCAAACACATTTTAAAAACGAACTCGATAAATTTATTGTAGACTATATAAGAAAGTATCAATATTTTTCTATTAGGCCTATATGCAAGTGTTTTTTGATGTTCGAGGCGATCTGGTGATCTGGTGATCTAGATCTGGTGATATTGTTACCAGAATGTTCAAGATTAAAATTGACCAAACTTGATCGTGACTAAAATGCTCAGGAGATAAATTTGTCTGAAATGAGGTTACTAGTTGCTATCATTGAGATAGTTGGTATCCGCTATTGCGTTTAGGTTGCAGCGTTATGCATTTTCATTCTGTCTGTTTCTGCAATTACAAATGCCATAATCGCACTTTCGATTAATCTGAGCGTTTTAATAGCAATTGTTTTATTGATTTTAATCTAGAACCATCTTAACTGTTAGATCACCTCAAACATCAAAAACAATCGCAAGTGGTAGAACAATATTTATACTTTCTAATAGTCAGAAAATTTTGTGTGAGTTCATTTTTGACAACTAAGTAGCCTGAGAGTCTTGTGCTCTGTGTGTCGGGGGAAGTTGTCGACTGGGCCAATAAAGCCAATAAATGAGAGCAAGAATGTGTGCAATTATTCTGAAGAGCCTGAAGGTTGACAATTAGATTAGGTGTAAATTTGTTGGGCTAGTCAGCCAAATGTCGTAGGTGCAAATCGCTTTCAATGCAATCGTTTTCCAACATCTAAATGAGGCTGCGGACAAAACAGACAAACATGGCTCTAATCATAGTAAAGATTATAATTGGTTCATATGATTATTTTGGTCTGAGCAACAGTTGCTGACAGAATCTTCCAGTCACGCTACTGGTTTTTGCTTTGCTGGTATCTGAAGGTCAAGGGTGCATAAGAAATGGCTGTCATGGAAGTTGACCTCAACTTATGCTTTCACCAAGGGCTCATTCTAAAATTCAACTTTGTCAGAAAAGCAAATTTGGAATTTTTTCTAACTTGAAGCAAACACGATGCTCACGAAAAGCATTTCTATTTGCATCTCTAAATTATGCATTTGTGTAAATTTGACAAAGCATTTACGACCAAAGAAACAGACTAAATCAAAGCGGACAATTTAGTTCTCCAGACTTTTGATGCTTTCACAGCTCAGCAAAGGATCTAGTTTTTAAATAGACATACCTTTTCTTGAACCTCTGGATTTAAGGCTAAGTTGTAACAAAAAAACTGCAGTGTTGTGGCCGTGGTCTCGTATCCAGCAGTGAAAAAGACAAATGCATTGGCCGTGATATCATCACAGGTGAGGCCTGTAATTAGAGAGGCCAACTATCTCTTTATAAATGTACAAAAAATTTCAAAGGCTGAACAGCAGCTAAACAAAGTGTGATGAGTGCTTACTGATAAGTATGATATGAGTGATATGTGCTTACTATGCCACATTTTCAAGAGCATGTCAACCTTCTTGTTTTCAGGTGTCATCGAGCATTCTGAATTTTCACCATGTGTTATTTTGTGTCATTGAGTGTTGTCAGGTGTCATCAAGAGTGGTGAAGTGTCACTATGTGTTAGTGTATGTAAAAAAGTGTTGTCAGGTGTCGTAAAGTACCATAAAGTCTCACCAGGTGTCATGAATCTAAAAGTTTTTCAGTCAACCAAGTCATAGCAAATCACCAAACGATGATCAAGTTTGTTTATTTTAATACTTACACATCCTGGCAGTCGAGTCACCTTAAACATTAAAAACAATCGCAACATAGAATAATACCGATACTTTCTGATGAAATCAACTAACATTTTGTCTATGTTCACCTTTAAAGGTAGACTTGCAACAAAATTCACATTACAGTTATTTGGTATCAAAAGATTCACCATGTCTTACTCTGTTGTGTTGTAAGTGCCAAAAATGTGGAAATGTGATTACAAGATCTTAAAAGCTCAAAAACGAAAGCCGCCGTAGATTGGAATCTGTTTATTTCTGAATAATCGAAATCAATAACAGTAGTTCTGTTATATCTACCGAATACACTGAAATCGCTAACAGTAGTTCTATTACATCTATGGAATACACTGAAATCGATAACAGTAGTTCTGTTACATCTATGGAATACACTGAAATCAATAACAGTAGTTCTGTTACATCTATGTAATACACTGAAATCAACAACAGTAGTTCTGCTACATCTATGGAATATACTGAAATCAATAACAGTAGTTCTGTTACATATATGGAATACACTGAAATCACTAACAGTAGTTCTGTTATATCTATGGAATACACTGAAATCAATAACAGTAGTCTGTTACATCTATGTAATACACTGAAATCAACAACAGATGTTTACACCCATAGACCATCTGGGTGTAAACAGGTTAAAATTGCTAGCCCTAAATTCCTTTCATTTATAAAAGTAGTTAACAGCCAAGTTAAAACCCTGGCTAAAACTAGTTTATTGGAATTTTTACATATTTCAGTTAATCAAGTTAACGCTGAGGCTAATCTAATACTCATTAGAGCTATTTCTAGTCTCATGAAGAAATCTTAAAAATACGGTAAACTTTAAGAGGCATCTGACAGCAATTCGTTGGACAATATTCTTGGTACCTTTCGGAGTCCAGAGGAGACCATCTGATGAAATTAGAGGTACCTCACCACTCTTGTCTAAGTCAACATGTTTATCAGCACAAGTAGAGATGAAATTCTTTCCTTGATTCTGAAAACAGGAGTTTTTATAAAATACCATTTCTAGAATGCACCAACTCACTTCCTTTGGTTTCATAAAAATAAGCTATTTAAAAATATTCCCCTGTGATATTGTTGGAGTGCAAAAGTCATGATTTGATGTATGCTATATATCAGATGATATAATGAATGGCAAATTAAGATATATAACATAATAAAACAGACTAAAAATTTCCCTGTCATACAGCCCATGACCAAAGTGATAATGGAAAAATGAAAGGATACTGCTGGTTGTTGAAAAAGTAGTTACAAAAGGTCAGAATTCTACAAAAGTAGAATTCTGACCTTTTGTAACTACTTTTTCAACAACCAGCAGTATCCTTTCATTTTTCCATTATTCAGGTCAGAATTCTACAAAAGTAGAATTCTGACCTTAGAATTCTTTAGTTAGATGTTGTTGGCGAAGCCTACAACATGAGATGTTGTAGGCTTCGCCTACAACATCTACTAAAGAACTCTCTGAATCAGATGAGTTGTTGTTATTATTTTGAGTAGCGTGTTGTTGAACATTAGCATTTGATGTTGATGGTTGCTGTGAGGACCCTCTATTTCTCCTCCTCCGTAATAATTGGGAAACACGTGGATGGCCACTGCGACGACATAGTGTTCTGGGAGGTTGTATGTCCATGGTAGTGGTCAAGTTGTTTTGAAATGAAATTCAAAAGGTCAATTATGCAAAACAAAAGGTTGTATAAAAATCAGACCTAATCCACTACTATCTCAAACCTATTTTTTGCAACAATAAAATAAATATTAATTCAAGCTGTAGGCTTAACCTACTGTACGTAATTTAACTAACAACAGCAATAATGAAATATGTTTATTATATCTCTGAAATGCAATATTAAAAGTAAAATGGCAAGCTGCTGTGTAATATACGCAGTTTGAAAGTTGTGTTGAAAAGTTGAAAGTTGGTTGTGTCGAATGTAAAATGGTTTTGACAGCGATATGTAACAGAAAGCAAGCATTAGCATTAACGCATCTGGAAGTTTTCTGCAAACTGGAGTAAAATAAAGAAATATTCTTGTTACAAAGGGGCATTGTAGTTTGGCCCTAGCTTGTAGATAAGATGTAAAAAAAATCTGGCTAATGTTCCAATTACCTTCGGTAATTGGACAAAAAATATAGGCTGATAAACTGTGTACCACATTTTCGTACCTGTAAATCGGTCTACGCCTCAAACGGTCTACGTTAATTAAAGAAACCTTCAGCAATTAGGCAATACAATCATTATATACTTCGATGTTGTAAATTCTAACGATTATTCTTATAATTAAATATTAAAACAATTTTTTATAAAATCAAATAATTAATTCGAATAATAGAATCGGCAAAAAAGAAACGATAACTTTTCAGTACTTTTACATTAATTACAGAAATCTTTGGCAATTAGACAATGCTATAGACTGGTAAAATGTGCACGTTTTTCTCGTGAAATGCGCACGACTTAATAGTTCTACTATTTGTCGCACGGCTTTATTGGCGTTTTGTTGGTCGGCCTTAATTTTGATTAAAACAAGCTTGTCAAGTTATTATCGTGTATTTTGGCCAAATTAATCTGTCTATGTATAATTCAATCAGATGGGTTAGTTTCGGGGTCTTGCGGTGACCTTTCAAAGACTTGGTAACATGTTGAAATAGGTTTATATGTGTTTTGTATCGTTATTATATTTAAACGACTCTACACAAAAATGGTTAAATTTGTTGATGAGATTTCGGTACAAGGATTTGCGACGGCTGTTAATGAATAATTTTCGGGAGCTGTGTGCACATGTGCATTTATCATAAATCTCCCAAATCAATCGCTTCGCTCGTGTTTGGTCGTGGGATTATTGCACGAACAAAGATAAACAGAAATTGCGCATCTCACCATTGTGTAGCTGTACTTACAGAAGTATCATTTTTTGTCTCGGCCAGTATTTTGGTGACAATGTCAGCAAAGTAGTCCATACTTTCCTTCTCTACAAATCCAATGTCCATGAAAAGCCTAAGGAATCTCCGGACTAACTGTGGCATAAGAACTACAAGAAAATAGAATGCTTCCTTGATTAAATAGAAAACCTATTCGCAACGTAAACTGATTGCATCAGTGACAACTAGTCTGTTTAGCAACTACTACTAGGATATGCAAGAGCTAGTAATATACTTGTCAAGTACGACTACAAAATTGAGGAATCAACATGAGTAAGCAACTTCCATTTCTCAAAAATCCTGAAAAGTCAGTAAATACAAATCAAGTACTCAACCATTATTAGATCATTTCATTACTCTATGCATGTTAGAGACAGAGTAGCGTATTAGGTACAATAAATTTTTTATTCTGAATACAAACGATTTAAAATAAGAGTTTAATAATAATAATAGTATCAACAACTACTGTAAAACCTTTTATTTGAGTGCCACTCAGGGAGAAGAGTTGAAAAATAAAGCACCATGGTGTTCAGATAAAGGTTTTATTGTACATTTTTTAAAGTAATTTTCATATCAATAATCCATGTCCATGGGTATCATAAGTGCTGTTGGAGTTTTGTGCTTCCGTCTTACAACTGCTCTGAATTAAACTTTTCAGATATCTTTGGAAATTTACTGTTAGCTTGGAGCAGATTTTAATGCATCAATCAAATGTCTAAAATTTTGAATTAATCTATTGGTTCCTGGAGTTTCATTGGGCCAGTGACAGAACTAAAAATATGGTATATGTAACTACTGAAGCTTCTGGCAGTAGAAGGATTGTTAATAAAAAACCGTCGGTGTAATACATATGTTTATGTTTATATGTGTGTTTAAACGTATAAACTTCTGTTTCATCATAATGACATCCAAAAAAGACATTCCTCTTACAGAAATCTATACAGTCATACCTCGACATACGAGCGTGCCAACATACAATTTTGTGTTTGAGATACAAGGGAAGTTCTGCGCACATTTTTGCCTTGAAATATGAGATGGTTCTTGATGCGGCTTCTCAGTAGTCAAGTACACGTGGAAACGCTGACAAGAACAGCATTGCTCGATCTTTCTTACCAAACTTGTGGGAAAAAGTTATAAATGGGTCAACTAAAAATGGAAGTGAAAGCGAGGAAGGAGAAAACAAGTTGGGAGAAACGAAAAGTGAAAAAAACCAAAAGTTAAAATCAAGTTTGTATTAAGTTAAGTATAATGAGATTATATAAAAAAAATAATGGCATGCTTCTGTCATGTAGTGATAATGCTTGGTAGTGTTCTCTAGTAGAGAAACACACCGTCAGGACTAGGTTTTTATAAGCTACCTTGGGTGGTCCTAACACTTATCAAGGGCTTCTTCTGGAACTGTCAGATTAACCTGAAGGGATACATTTTTTGCAACACGTTTAATCTAACAGAGCCAGGTAGCATTTCACTTGTTCAATGTGCAAAGGACAGAGGTGGATTTTTAACGTGCCCACGTGGTCAGTGTGGTACACGGGGCCTCCAAGTTAAGGTCTAGATCCAAAAAACCCAGCAATTTAGGGTTGAAAGCTTGCTGAGAGCTTTTTGTCAGATTGGCATTAAGCAGAGCTCGAACCACCAACCCCATGGTTGATAAGTCATAGATGATACCACTAAGCCACCCTGACACCCTTACATTGAAATTACAACTTATGTTTAAACATGTGTTCAAGTAAGCTAAGTTCATTTCAATTAAATTTATAGTTTACATTACGTTACGTGGTAACACAAAAGTGTAGCCGTCAAGTCTCTTTCACACTGCCTTTAGCCACAACCATCTATCTCGAAGATAAGAACTCCATACAGCGCTGTATATAATAATGTTACATTTGGTTGCAGATCATAACCACTAGATAGGTATTTGTTACTTTTTTAGTATAGGTGGCGTATTAGAACAATTGAGAATGCATTTTTTATTGTAATATCCTGTTTTCAACTTATTTTAAGATTGGCAACAGATTAATTTAAATTTAGTTATTTTATATAGGTAAAATTAATTTGAGATTCAACAGAATTGACATAGGAGCTCGGTGCTGAAACGCATTAAGCTCATCTGTTGAGGGGTTATTGTAATAGAGCGTGTGTACTAGCCATAGAGTTATCTTCCCCTAGAGTGATAACTCTAGAGATAACTCTATGGTACTAGCAATCACGTATTCCAGCTCACCACACTTCCACCAATCACATCACAATGCTCACCACACTTCCACCAATCACATCACAATGCTCACCACACTTCCACCAAGCACATCACAATCTCTTTGAACATATGGACTTATCCCAAACTTGCTCATATATGCATTTGTGTTGCAGGTTTCAAAATCCTGTATAAACTATCCCAGAATATTTGTCTTTATCCTTTAACAGGTATGATAAACATCGTTTATCATACCTGTTGATGATAAACGATGTTGTCATTTATCGACAACATGATAAATGTTGTCGATAAATGACAACATTTATCATGTTGTCATTTATCGACAACATGATAAATGTTGTCATTTATCAACAACATGATAAATGTTGTCATTTATCGACAACATGATAAATGTTGTCGATAAATGACAACATTTATCATGTAGTCATTTATCGACAACATGATAAATGTTGTCATTTATCGACAACATGATAAATGTTGTCATTTATCGACAACATGATAAATGTTGTCGATAAATGAGAACATCGTTTATGAGATGTTGACATAAACATGTTGATCGATAAACATGATGATGTTTATCCTACCTGTAGAAGGATAAACATCATTTAATATTTGTGGCACTAAAGTACTACATTTACCATCATATGTTTCAGTTTATAACCTTTCTGTTACTACAACTTTCAATTCACTATCCTGACCCCTTTCTAATACTACTAGATTACTAACTTTTAAAATATTTTTGTTCAACTCATTAAGTTCTGATTTCTGCCTTTTCATTTTTTTTTTGGCATGAAACCAAAAACGGCAGATTTTTGATGATTACTAACCCCGATAACAAGTTATACATACGTACATTGTGCTTGTAACTTTATAATAACTTACTAACGGAGATATAAGAAATTTCTAAAAAACAAAAAATAAAACAAATTGCAAAAAGGCTAAGAAATAAAACAAGGTTTTAATTGCTTAAAAAGTGCTTAAAAAGCTTTAAAAATGAACACCAAATTTTAGTATCAGTTTCTTATAATTTGGAAGGTTGCAGCGTGATGCGTCTCTGTTCTCTATCACAACTAATGATGTCATAATCGCACCTTCACTTGATCAGAGCATTTTAACCGCGATCAAGTTTTGTTGATTTTAATCTTGAAACATCCTGTCAGTCAGATCACCTCAAACATCAAAAACAATTGTAAATGATAGAAAGGATAATGGCAAAGGATAAAAAAAAAAAATTAT
Source organism: Watersipora subatra (assembly GCF_963576615.1). Lineage (NCBI taxonomy): Eukaryota > Metazoa > Bryozoa > Gymnolaemata > Cheilostomatida > Watersiporidae > Watersipora > Watersipora subatra. Next base: position 59,029,237 of record NC_088713.1, read on the forward strand.
ATGACAAAGTGAAAGTATACCATGTGATCTAATAAATCTGCGCTATATGACAAAGTGAAAGTGGGCCATGTGATCTAATAAATCTATGCTATACAACAAAGCGAAAGTGTACCATGTGATCTAATAAATCTGTGCTATATGACAAAGTGAAAGTGTGCCATGTGATCTAAATCGATATGGTAAAGCCAGAATGGACAACATAACAAACTAGTAATCAGATCAGATCAAGTGAATGTGCGATTATGACATCTATAGTTGCAAATAAACCAACAAAATAGCACACATAACACTGCGACTTCAACGTTATAGCCAATACCAACTATAGCAACAATAGCAAGTAATGACATCATTTCACACGTATTTTTCTTCTGAACATTTTAACTGTGATCAAGTTGTGTTGATTTTAATCTAGAAACATCCT